>NC_071114.1:9682500-9732500 GCF_024256425.1 Clarias gariepinus | reverse complement strand
TTAAATAAAATAAAAATAAATCATTTTAATTGGTTAAATAGGCCTTCCATCAACGCAGTTTCCACTTCTAGTTGTACTGGTATGTGAGTGCCAGATCAAGCCTGATTTAGAAAGCTAAGCAGGCTTGACCCTGGGTAGCGCTTGGATGGGAGACCACCTGGTCCTGTAAGCTTTTCAGTTTTATTCCTCATATTGCTTTTTTTTTTTTAATGAAATAAAATAAAAATAAATCATTTTAATTGGTCAAATAGGCCTTCCTTCAACCCAGTTTCCACTTCTAGTTGTACTGGTATGTGAGTGCCAGATCAAGCCTGATTTAGAAAGCTAAGCAGGCTTTACCCTGGGTAGTGCTCGGATGGGAGACCACCTGGTCCTGTAAGCTTTTCAGTTTTATTCCTCATATAGTTTTTTTTTTTTTTTTTTTTTTTTTAAAAAAAAAAAAAAAATAAAAATAAATCATTTTAATTGGTCAAAAAGGCCTTCCTTCAACCCAGTTTCCACTTCTAGTTGTACTGGTATGAGAGTGCCAAATCAAGCCTGATTTAGAAAGCTAAGCAGGCTTGACCTTGGGTAGTGCTCGGATGGGAGACCACCTGGTCCTGTAAGCTTTTCAGTTTTATTCCTCATATAGTTTTTTTTTTTTTTGTGTTGTTTAAATAAAATAAAAATAAATCATTTTGATTGGTTAAATAGGCCTTCCATCAATGCAGTTTCCACTTCTAGTTGTACTGGTATGTGAGTGCCAGATCAAGCCTGATTTAGAAAGCTAAGCAGGCTTGACCCTGGGTAGCGCTTGGATGGGAGACCACCTGGTCCTGTAAGCTTTTCAGTTTTATTCCTCATATAGTTTTTTTTTTTGTGTTGTTTAAATAAAATAAAAATAAATCATTTTAATTGGTTAAATAGGCCTTCCTTCAACGCAGTTTCCACTTCTAGTTGTACTGTTATGTGAGTGCCAGATCAAGCCTGATTTAGAAAGCTAAGCAGGCTTGACCCTGGGTAGCGCTTGGATGGGAGACCACCTGGTCCTGTAAGCTTTTCAGTTTTATTCCTCATATTGCTTTTTTTTTTTAATGAAATAAAATAAAAATGAATCATTTTAATTGGTCAAATAGGCCTTCCTTCAACCCAGTTTCCACTTCTAGTTGTACTGGTATGTGAGTGCCAGATCAAGCCTGATTTAGAAAGCTAAGCAGGCTTGACCCTGGGTAGTGCTTGGATGGGAGACCACCTGGTCCTGTAAGCTTTTCAGTTTTATTCCTCATATAGTTTTTTTTTTTGTGTGTTGTTTAAATAAAAACAGGTTTTTTTTTTTTTTTTTTTTTTTTTTTTTGTGGTTTAAATAAAATAAAAATAAATCATTTTAATTGGTCAAATAGGCCTTCCTTCAACCCAGTTTCCACTTCTAGTTGTACTGGTATGAGAGTGCCAAATCAAGCCTGATTTAGAAAGCTAAGCAGGCTTGACCTTGGGTAGTGCTCGGATGGGAGACCACCTGGTCCTGTAAGCTTTTCAGTTTTATTCCTCATATAGTTTTTTTTTTTTGTGTTGTTTAAATAAAATAAAAATAAAATGGTCCTGTAAGCTTTTCAGTTTTATTCCTCATATAGTTTTTTTATTTTTTTCATTTTATTTTTTTGTGTTGTTTAAATAAAATAAAAATAAATCATTTTAATTGGTTAAATAGGCCTTCCTTCAACGCAGTTTCCACTTCTAGTTGTACTGTTATGTGAGTGCCAGATCAAGCCTGATTTAGAAAGCTAAGCAGGCTTGACCCTGGGTAGCGCTTGGATGGGAGACCACCTGGTCCTGTAAGCTTTTCAGTTTTATTCCTCATATTGCTTTTTTTTTTTAATGAAATAAAATAAAAATGAATCATTTTAATTGGTCAAATAGGCCTTCCTTCAACCCAGTTTCCACTTCTAGTTGTACTGGTATGTGAGTGCCAGATCAAGCCTGATTTATAAAGCTAAGCAGGCTTGACCCTGGGTAGTGCTTGGATGGGAGACCACCTGGTCCTGTAAGCTTTTCAGTTTTATTCCTCATATAGTTTTTTTTTTTTTTTTTTTTTTAAATAAAAAATGTTTTTTTTTTTTTTTTTTTTTTTTTTTTTTGTGGTTTAAATAAAATAAAAATAAATCATTTTAATTGGTCAAATAGGCCTTCCTTCAACCCAGTTTCCACTTCTAGTTGTACTGGTATGAGAGTGCCAAATCAAGCCTGATTTAGAAAGCTAAGCAGGCTTGACCTTGGGTAGTGCTCGGGTGGGAGACCACCTGGTCCTGTAAGCTTTTCAGTTTTATTCCTCATATAGTTTTTTTTTTTTTGTGTTGTTTAAATAAAATAAAAATAAATCATTTTAATTGGTTAAATAGGCCTTCCATCAACGCAGTTTCCACTTCTAGTTGTACTGGTATGTGAGTGCCAGATCAAGCCTGATTTAGAAAGCTAAGCAGGCTTGACCCTGGGTAGCGCTTGGATGGGAGACCACCTGGTCCTGTAAGCTTTTCAGTTTTATTCCTTATATTGCTTTTTTTTTTTTAATAAAATAAAATAAAAATAAATCATTTTAATTGGTCAAATAGGCCTTCCTTCAACCCAGTTTCCACTTCTAGTTGTACTGGTATGTGAGTGCCAGATCAAGCCTGATTTAGAAAGCTAAGCAGGCTTGACCCTGGGTAGTGCTTGGATGGGAGACCACCTGGTCCTGTAAGCTTTTCAGTTTTATTCCTCATATAGTTTTTTTTTTTTGTGTTGTTTAAATAAAATAAAAATAAATCATTTTAATTGGTTAAATAGGCCTTCCTTCAACCCAGTTTCCACTTCTAGTTGTACTGGTATGAGAGTGCCAGATCAAGCCTGATTTAGAAAGCTAAGCAGGCTTGACCCTGGGTAGTGCTCGGATGGGAGACCACCTGGTCCTGTAAGCTTTTTCAGTTTTATTCCTCATATAGTTTTTTTTTTTTTTTTTTTTTTTTTTTTTTTTTTTTTTTTTTTGTGGTTTAAATAAAATAAAAATAAATCATTTTAATTGGTCAAATAGGCCTTCCTTCAACCCAGTTTCCACTTCTAGTTGTACTGGTATGAGAGTGCCAAATCAAGCCTGATTTAGAAAGCTAAGCAGGCTTGACCCTGGGTAGTGCTCGGATGGGAGACCACCTGGTCCTGTAAGCTTTTCAGTTTTATTCCTCATATAGTTTTTTTTTTTTTTTTTTTTTTCCCCCTTTTTTTTTTTTTTTTTTTGTGGTTTAAATAAAATAAAAATAAATCATTTTAATTGGTCAAAAAGGCCTTCCTTCAACCCAGTTTCCACTTCTAGTTGTACTAGTATGAGAGTGCCAAATCAAGCCTGATTTAGAAAGCTAAGCAGGCTTGACCCTGGGTAGTGCTCGGATGGGAGACCACCTGGTCCTGTAAGCTTTTCAGTTTTATTCCTCATATAGTTTTTTTTTTTTTTTTTTTTTTTTTTTTTTTTTTTTTTTGGTGGTTTAAATAAAATAAAAATAAATCATTTTAATTGGTCAAAAAGGCCTTCCTTCAACCCAGTTTCCACTTCTAGTTGTACTGGTATGAGAGTGCCAAATCAAGCCTGATTTAGAAAGCTAAGCAGGCTTGACCTTGGGTAGTGCTTGGATGGGAGACCACCTGGTCCTGTAAGCTTTTCAGTTTTATTCCTCATATAGTTTTTTTTTTTTTGTGTTGTTTAAATAAAATAAAAATAAATCATTTTAATTGGTTAAATAGGCC
This sequence comes from Clarias gariepinus, assembly GCF_024256425.1. Lineage (NCBI taxonomy): Eukaryota > Metazoa > Chordata > Actinopteri > Siluriformes > Clariidae > Clarias > Clarias gariepinus. The sequence goes on along the minus strand of NC_071114.1, from coordinate 9,728,753 downwards.
TTCCATCAACGCAGTTTCCACTTCTAGTTGTACTGGTATGTGAGTGCCAGATCAAGCCTGATTTAGAAAGCTAAGCAGGCTTGACCCTGGGTAGCGCTTGGATGGGAGACCATCTGGTCCTGTAAGCTTTTCAGTTTTATTCCTCATATAGTTTTTTTTTTTGTGTTGTTTAAATAAAATAAAAATAAATCATTTTAATTGGTTAAATAGGCCTTCCTTCAACGCAGTTTCCACTTCTAGTTGTACTGTTATGTGAGTGCCAGATCAAGCCTGATTTAGAAAGCTAAGCAGGCTTGACCCTGGGTAGCGCTTGGATGGGAGACCACCTGGTCCTGTAAGCTTTTCAGTTTTATTCCTCATATTGCTTTTTTTTTTTAATGAAATAAAATAAAAATGAATCATTTTAATTGGTCAAATAGGCCTTCCTTCAACCCAGTTTCCACTTCTAGTTGTACTGGTATGTGAGTGCCAGATCAAGCCTGATTTAGAAAGCTAAGCAGGCTTGACCCTGGGTAGTGCTTGGATGGGAGACCACCTGGTCCTGTAAGCTTTTCAGTTTTATTCCTCATATAGTTTTTTTTTTTTTGTGTTGTTTAAATAAAAACAGGTTTTTTTTTTTTTTTTTTTTTTTTTTTTGTGGTTTAAAATAAAATAAAAATAAATCATTTTAATTGGGCAAATAGGCCTTCCTTCAACCCAGTTTCCACTTCTAGTTGTACTGGTATGAGAGTGCCAGATCAAGCCTGATTTAGAAAGCTAAGCAGGCTTGACCCTGGGTAGTGCTCGGATGGGAGACCACCTCGTCCTGTAAGCTTTTCAGTTTTATTCCTCATATAGTTTTTTTTTTTTTTTTTTTTTTTTTTTCCCCTTTTTTTTTTTTTTTTTTTGTGGTTTAAATAAAATAAAAATAAATCATTTTAATTGGTCAAAAAGGCCTTCCTTCAACCCAGTTTCCACTTCTAGTTGTACTAGTATGAGAGTGCCAAATCAAGCCTGATTTAGAAAGCTAAGCAGGCTTGACCCTGGGTAGTGCTCGGATGGGAGACCACCTGGTCCTGTAAGCTTTTCAGTTTTATTCCTCATATAGTTTTTTTTTTTTTTTGGTGGTTTAAATAAAATAAAAATAAATCATTTTAATTGGTCAAAAAGGCCTTCCTTCAACCCAGTTTCCACTTCTAGTTGTACTGGTATGAGAGTGCCAAATCAAGCCTGATTTAGAAAGCTAAGCAGGCTTGACCTTGGGTAGTGCTCGGATGGGAGACCACCTGGTCCTGTAAGCTTTTCAGTTTTATTCCTCATATAGTTTTTTTTTTTTTGTGTTGTTTAAATAAAATAAAAATAAATCATTTTAATTGGTTAAATAGGCCTTCCATCAACGCAGTTTCCACTTCTAGTTGTACTGGTATGTGAGTGCCAGATCAAGCCTGATTTAGAAAGCTAAGCAGGCTTGACCCTGGGTAGCGCTTGGATGGGGGACCACCTGGTCCTGTAAGCTTTTCAGTTTTATTCCTCATATAGTTTTTTTTTTTTGTGTTGTTTAAATAAAATAAAAATAAATCATTTTAATTGGTTAAATAGGCCTTCCTTCAACGCAGTTTCCACTTCTAGTTGTACTGTTATGTGAGTGCCAGATCAAGCCTGATTTAGAAAGCTAAGCAGGCTTGACCCTGGGTAGCGCTTGGATGGGAGACCACCTGGTCCTGTAAGCTTTTCAGTTTTATTCCTCATATTGCTTTTTTTTTTTAATGAAATAAAATAAAAATGAATCATTTTAATTGGTCAAATAGGCCTTCCTTCAACCCAGTTTCCACTTCTAGTTGTACTGGTATGTGAGTGCCAGATCAAGCCTGATTTAGAAAGCTAAGCAGGCTTGACCCTGGGTAGTGCTTGGATGGGAGACCACCTGGTCCTGTAAGCTTTTCAGTTTTATTCCTCATATAGTTTTTTTTTTTTGTGTTGTTTAAAAAAAAACAGGTTTTTTTTTTTTTTTTTTTTTTTTTTTGTGGTTTAAAATAAAATAAAAATAAATCATTTTAATTGGGCAAATAGGCCTTCCTTCAACCCAGTTTCGACTTCTAGTTGTACTGGTATGAGAGTGCCAGATCAAGCCTGATTTAGAAAGCTAAGCAGGCTTGACCCTGGGTAGTGCTCGGATGGGAGACCACCTGGTTCTGTAAGCTTTTCAGTTTTATTCCTCATATAGGTATTTTTTTTTTTTTTTTTTTTTTTTTTTTTTGTGGTTTAAATAAAATAAAAATAAATCATTTTAATTGGTCAAATAGGCCTTTCTTCAACCCAGTTTCCACTTCTAGTTGTACTGGTATGAGAGTGCCAAATCAAGCCTGATTTAGAAAGCTAAGCAGGCTTGACCTTGGGTAGTGCTCGGGTGGGAGACCACCTGGTCCTGTAAGCTTTTCAGTTTTATTCCTCATATAGTTTTTTTTTTTTTGTGTTGTTTAAATAAAATAAAAATAAATCATTTTAATTGGTTAAATAGGCCTTCCATCAACGCAGTTTCCACTTCTAGTTGTACTGGTATGTGAGTGCCAGATCAAGCCTGATTTAGAAAGCTAAGCAGGCTTGACCCTGGGTAGCGCTTGGATGGGAGACCACCTGGTCCTGTAAGCTTTTCAGTTTTATTCCTTATATTGCTTTTTTTTTTTTAATAAAATAAAATAAAAATAAATCATTTTAATTGGTCAAATAGGCCTTCCTTCAACCCAGTTTCCACTTCTAGTTGTACTGGTATGTGAGTGCCAGATCAAGCCTGATTTAGAAAGCTAAGCAGGCTTGACCCTGGGTAGTGCTTGGATGGGAGACCACCTGGTACTGTAAGCTTTTCAGTTTTATTCCTCATATAGTTTTTTTTTTGTGTGTTGTTTAAATAAAATAAAAATAAATCATTTTAATTGGTTAAATAGACCTTCCTTCAACCCAGTTTCCACTTCTAGTTGTACTGGTATGAGAGTGCCAGATCAAGCCTGATTTAGAAAGCTAAGCAGGCTTGACCCTGGGTAGTGCTCGGATGGGAGACCACCTGGTCCTGTAAGCTTTTTCAGTTTTATTCCTCATATAGTTTTTTTTTTTTTGTGTTGTTTAAATAAAATAAAAATAAATCATTTTAATTGGTTAAATAGGCCTTCCATCAACGCAGTTTCCACTTCTAGTTGTACTGGTATGTGAGTGCCAGATCAAGCCTGATTTAGAAAGCTAAGCAGGCTTGACCCTGGGTAGTGCTTGGATGGGAGACCACCTGGTCCTGTAAGCTTTTCAGTTTTATTCCTCATATAATTTTTTTTTTTTTGTGTTGTTTAAATAAAATAAAAATAAATCATTTTAATTGGTTAAATAGGCCTTCCTTCAACGCAGTTTCCACTTCTAGTTGTACTGTTATGTGAGTGCCAGATCAAGCCTGATTTAGAAAGCTAAGCAGGCTTGACCCTGGGTAGCGCTTGGATGGGAGACCACCTGGTCCTGTAAGCTTTTCAGTTTTATTCCTCATGTTGCTTTTTTTTTTTAATGAAATAAAATAAAAATGAATCATTTTAATTGGTCAAATAGGCCTTCCTTCAACCCAGTTTCCACTTCTAGTTGTACTGGTATGTGAGTGCCAGATCAAGCCTGATTTAGAAAGCTAAGCAGGCTTGACCTTGGGTAGTGCTTGGATGGGAGACCACCTGGTCCTGTAAGCTTTTCAGTTTTATTCCTCATATAGTTTTTTTTTTTTGTGTTGTTTAAATAAAAATAGGTTTTTTTTTTTTTTTTTTTTTTTTTTTTGTGGTTTAAAATAAAATAAAAATAAATCATTTTAATTGGGCAAATAGGCCTTCCTTCAACCCAGTTTCGACTTCTAGTTGTACTGGTATGAGAGTGCCAGATCAAGCCTGATTTAGAAAGCTAAGCAGGCTTGACCCTGGGTAGTGCTCGGATGGGAGACCACCTGTTCCTGTAAGCTTTTCAGTTTTATTCCTCATATAGTTTTTTTTTTTTTGTGTTGTTTAAATAAAATAAAAATAAATCATTTTAATTGGTTAAATAGGCCTTCCATCAACGCAGTTTCCACTTCTAGTTGTACTGGTATGTGAGTGCCAGATCAAGCCTGATTTAGAAAGCTAAGCAGGCTTGACCCTGGGTAGCGCTTGGATGGGAGACCACCTGGTCCTGTAAGCTTTTCAGTTTTATTCCTTATATTGCTTTTTTTTTTTTAATAAAATAAAATAAAAATAAATCATTTTAATTGGTCAAATAGGCCTTCCTTCAACCCAGTTTCCACTTCTAGTTGTACTGGTATGTGAGTGCCAGATCAAGCCTGATTTAGAAAGCTAAGCAGGCTTGACCCTGGGTAGTGCTTGGATGGGAGACCACCTGGTCCTGTAAGCTTTTCAGTTTTATTCCTCATATAGTTTTTTTTTTTTGTGTTGTTTAAATAAAATAAAAATAAATCATTTTAATTGGTTAAATAGACCTTCCTTCAACCCAGTTTCCACTTCTAGTTGTACTGGTATGAGAGTGCCAGATCAAGCCTGATTTAGAAAGCTAAGCAGGCTTGACCCTGGGTAGTGCTCGGATGGGAGACCACCTGGTCCTGTAAGCTTTTTCAGTTTTATTCCTCATATAGTTTTTTTTTTTTTTTTTTTTTTTTTTTTTTTTTTTTTTTTTGTGGTTGAAATAAAATAAAAATAAATCATTTTAATTGGTCAAATAGGCCTTCCTTCAACCCAGTTTCCACTTCTAGTTGTACTGGTATGAGAGTGCCAAATCAAGCCTGATTTAGAAAGCTAAGCAGGCTTGACCTTGGGTAGTGCTCGGATGGGAGACCACCTGGTCCTGTAAGCTTTTCAGTTTTATTCCTCATATAGTTTTTTTTTTTTTGTGTTGTTTAAATAAAATAAAAATAAATCATTTTAATTGGTTAAATAGGCCTTCCATCAACGCAGTTTCCACTTCTAGTTGTACTGGTATGTGAGTGCCAGATCAAGCCTGATTTAGAAAGCTAAGCAGGCTTGACCCTGGGTAGCGCTTGGATGGGAGACCACCTGGTCCTGTAAGCTTTTCAGTTTTATTCCTCATATAGTTTTTTTTTTTTTGTGTTGTTTAAATAAAATAAAAATAAATCATTTTAATTGGTTAAATAGGCCTTCCTTCAACGCAGTTTCCACTTCTAGTTGTACTGGTATGTGAGTGCCAGATCAAGCCTGATTTAGAAAGCTAAGCAGGCTTGACCCTGGGTAGCGCTTGGATGGGAGACCACCTGGTCCTGTAAGCTTTTCAGTTTTATTCCTCATATTGCTTTTTTTTTTTAATGAAATAAAATAAAAATGAATCATTTTAATTGGTCAAATAGGCCTTCCTTCAACCCAGGTTCCACTTCTAGTTGTACTGGTATGTGAGTGCCAGATCAAGCCTGATTTAGAAAGCTAAGCAGGCTTGACCCTGGGTAGCGCTTGGATGGGAGACCACCTGGTCCTGTAAGCTTTTCAGTTTTATTCCTCATATAGTTTTTTTTTTTTTGTGTTGTTTTAATAAAATAAAAATAAATCATTTTAATTGGTTAAATAGGCCTTCCTTCAACGCAGTTTCCACTTCTAGTTGTACTGGTATGTGAGTGCCAGATCAAGCCTGATTTAGAAAGCTAAGCAGGCTTGACCCTGGGTAGCGCTTGGATGGGAGACCACCTGGTCCTGTAAGCTTTTCAGTTTTATTCCTCATATTGCTTTTTTTTTTTAATGAAATAAAATAAAAATGAATCATTTTAATTGGTCAAATAGGCCTTCCTTCAACCCAGTTTCCACTTCTAGTTGTACTGGTATGTGAGTGCCAGATCAAGCCTGATTTAGAAAGCTAAGCAGGCTTGACCCTGGGTAGCGCTTGGATGGGAGACCACCTGGTCCTGTAAGCTTTTCAATTTTATTCCTCATATAGTTTTTTTTTTTTTGTGTTGTTTAAATAAAATAAAAATAAATCATTTTAATTGGTTAAATAGGCCTTCCTTCAACGCAGTTTCCACTTCTAGTTGTACTGGTATGTGAGTGCCAGATCAAGCCTGATTTAGAAAGCTAAGCAGGCTTGACCCTGGGTAGCGCTTGGATGGGAGACCACCTGGTCCTGTAAGCTTTTCAGTTTTATTCCTCATATTGCTTTTTTTTTTTAATGAAATAAAATAAAAATGAATCATTTTAATTGGTCAAATAGGCCTTCCTTCAACCCAGTTTCCACTTCTAGTTGTACTGGTATGTGAGTGCCAGATCAAGCCTGATTTAGAAAGCTAAGCAGGCTTGACCCTGGGTAGTGCTTGGATGGGAGACCACCTGGTCCTGTAAGCTTTTCAGTTTTATTCCTCATATAGTTTTTTTTTTGTTTTGTTTTTTTTTTTTTTTTTTTTTTTTTTTTTTAAATAAAATAAAAATAAATCATTTTAATTGGGCAAATAGGCCTTCCTTCAACCCAGTTTTGACTTCTAGTTGTATTGGTATGAGAGTGCCAGATCAAGCCTGATTTAGAAAGCTAAGCAGGCTTGACCCTGGGTAGTGCTCGGATGGGAGACCACCTGGTCCTGTAAGCTTTTCAGTTTTATTCCTCATATAGTTTTTTTTTTTTTTTGTGGTTTAAATAAAATAAAAATAAATCATTTTAATTGGTCAAATAGGCCTTCCTTCATCCCAGTTTCCACTTCTAGTTGTACTGGTATGAGAGTGCCAAATCAAGCCTGATTTAGAAAGCTAAGCAGGCTTGACCTTGGGTAGTGCTCGGATGGGAGACCACCTGGTCCTGTAAGCTTTTCAGTTTTATTCCTCATATAGTTTTTTTTTTTTTGTGTTGTTTAAATAAAATAAAAATAAATCATTTTAATTGGTTAAATAGGCCTTCCATCAACGCAGTTTCCACTTCTAGTTGTACTGGTATGTGAGTGCCAGATCAAGCCTGATTTAGAAAGCTAAGCAGGCTTGACCCTGGGTAGCGCTTGGATGGGAGACCACCTGGTCCTGTAAGCTTTTCAGTTTTATTCCTCATATTGCTTTTTTTTTTTTAATGAAATAAAATAAAAATAAATCATTTTAATTGGTCAAATAGGCCTTCCTTCAACCCAGTTTCCACTTCTAGTTGTACTGGTATGTGAGTGCCAGATCAAGCCTGATTTAGAAAGCTAAGCAGGCTTGACCCTGGGTAGTGCTTGGATGGGAGACCACCTGGTCCTGTAAGCTTTTCAGTTTTATTCCTCATATAGTTTTTTTTTTTTGTGTTGTGTAAATAAAATAAAAATAAATCATTTTAATTGGTTAAATAGGCCTTCCTTCAACCCAGTTTCCACTTCTAGTTGTACTGGTATGAGAGTGCCAGATCAAGCCTGATTTAGAAAGCTAAGCAGGCTTGACCCTGAGTAGTGCTCGGATGGGAGACCACCTGGTCCTGTAAGCTTTTTCAGTTTTATTCCTCATATAGGTTTTTTTTTTTTTTTTTTTTTTTTTTTTTTTTTTGTGGTTTAAATAAAATAAAAATAAATCATTTTAATTGGTCAAATAGGCCTTCCTTCAACCCAGTTTCCACTTCTAGTTGTACTGGTATGTGAGTGCCAGATCAAGCCTGATTTAGAAAGCTAAGCAGGCTTGACCCTGGGTAGTGCTTGGATGGGAGACCACCTGGTCCTGTAAGCTTTTCAGTTTTATTCCTCATATAGTTTTTTTTTTTTTTGTGTTGTTTAAATAAAATAAAAATAAATCATTTTAATTGGTTAAATAGGCCTTCCATCAACGCAGTTTCCACTTCTAGTTGTACTGGTATGTGAGTGCCAGATCAAGCCTGATTTAGAAAGCTAAGCAGGCTTGACCCTGGGTAGCGCTTGGATGGGAGACCACCTGGTCCTGTAAGCTTTTCAGTTTTATTCCTCATATTGCTTTTTTTTTTTAATGAAATAAAATAAAAATGAATCATTTTAATTGGTCAAATAGGCCTTCCTTCAACCCAGTTTCCACTTCTAGTTGTGCTGGTATGTGAGTGCCAGATCAAGCCTGATTTAGAAAGCTAAGCAGGCTTGACCCTGGGTAGTGCTTGGATGGGAGACCACCTGGTCCTGTAAGCTTTTCAGTTTTATTCCTCATATAGTTTTTTTTTTTTTTTTTTTTTTTTTTTTAAAAATAAAATAAAAATAAATCATTTTAATTGGGCAAATAGGCCTTCCTTCAACCCAGTTTTGACTTCTAGTTGTATTGGTATGAGAGTGCCAGATCAAGCCTGATTTAGAAAGCTAAGCAGGCTTGACCCTGGGTAGCGCTTGGATGGGAGACCACCTGGTCCTGTAAGCTTTTCAGTTTTATTCCTCATATTGCTTTTTTTTTTTTAATGAAATAAAATAAAAATAAATCATTTTAATTGGTCAAATAGGCCTTCCTTCAACCCAGTTTCCACTTCTAGTTGTACTGGTATGTGAGTGCCAGATCAAGCCTGATTTAGAAAGCTAAGCAGGCTTGACCCTGGGTAGTGCTTGGATGGGAGACCACCTGGTCCTGTAAGCTTTTCAGTTTTATTCCTCATATAGTTTTTTTTTTTTTGTGTTGTTTAAATAAAATAAAAATAAATCATTTTAATTGGTTAAATAGGCCTTCCTTCAACCCAGTTTCCACTTCTAGTTGTACTGGTATGAGAGTGCCAAATCAAGCCTGATTTAGAAAGCTAAGCAGGCTTGACCTTGGGTAGTGCTCGGATGGGAGACCACCTGGTCCTGTAAGCTTTTCAGTTTTATTCCTCATATAGTTTTTTTTTTTTTTGTGTTGTTTAAATAAAATAAAAATAAATCATTTTAATTGGTTAAATAGGCCTTCCATCAACGCAGTTTCCACTTCTAGTTGTACTGGTATGTGAGTGCCAGATCAAGCCTGATTTAGAAAGCTAAGCAGGCTTGACCCTGGGTAGCGCTTGGATGGGAGACCACCTGGTCCTGTAAGCTTTTCAGTTTTATTCCTCATATTGCTTTTTTTTTTTAATGAAATAAAATAAAAATGAATCATTTTAATTGGTCAAATAGGCCTTCCTTCAACCCAGTTTCCACTTCTAGTTGTGCTGGTATGTGAGTGCCAGATCAAGCCTGATTTAGAAAGCTAAGCAGGCTTGACCCTGGGTAGCGCTTGGATGGGAGACCACCTGGTCCTGTAAGCTTTTCAGTTTTATTCCTCATATTGCTTTTTTTTTTTTTAATGAAATAAAATAAAAATAAATCATTTTAATTGGTCAAATAGGCCTTCCTTCAACCCAGTTTCCACTTCTAGTTGTACTGGTATGTGAGTGCCAGATCAAGCCTGATTTAGAAAGCTAAGCAGGCTTGACCCTGGGTAGCGCTTGGATGGGAGACCACCTGGTCCTGTAAGCTTTTCAGTTTTATTCCTCATATTGCTTTTTTTTTTTTTAATGAAATAAAATAAAAATAAATCATTTTAATTGGTCAAATAGGCCTTCCTTCAACCCAGTTTCCACTTCTAGTTGTACTGGTATGTGAGTGCCAGATCAAGCCTGATTTAGAAAGCTAAGCAGGCTTGACCCTGGGTAGTGCTTGGATGGGAGACCACCTGGTCCTGTAAGCTTTTCAGTTTTATTCCTCATATAGTTTTTTTTTTTTTGTGTTGTTTAAATAAAATAAAAATAAATCATTTTAATTGGTTAAATAGGCCTTCCTTCAACCCAGTTTCCACTTCTAGTTGTACTGGTATGAGAGTGCCAAATCAAGCCTGATTTAGAAAGCTAAGCAGGCTTGACCTTGGGTAGTGCTCGGATGGGAGACCACCTGGTCCTGTAAGCTTTTCAGTTTTATTCCTCATATAGTTTTTTTTTTTTTTTTTTTTTTTTTTTTTTTTTTTTTTTTTTTTTTTTTTTTAAAAATAAAATAAAAATAAATCATTTTAATTGGGCAAATAGGCCTTCCTTCAACCCAGTTTCGACTTCTAGTTGTATTGGTATGAGAGTGCCAGATCAAGCCTGATTTAGAAAGCTAAGCAGGCTTGACCCTGGGTAGCGCTTGGATGGGAGACCACCTGGTCCTGTAAGCTTTTCAGTTTTATTCCTCATATTGCTTTTTTTTTTTTTAATGAAATAAAATAAAAATAAATCATTTTAATTGGTCAAATAGGCCTTCCTTCAACCCAGTTTCCACTTCTAGTTGTACTGGTATGTGAGTGCCAGATCAAGCCTGATTTAGAAAGCTAAGCAGGCTTGACCCTGGGTAGTGCTTGGATGGGAGACCACCTGGTCCTGTAAGCTTTTCAGTTTTATTCCTCATATAGTTTTTTTTTTTTTGTGTTGTTTAAATAAAATAAAAATAAATCATTTTAATTGGTTAAATAGGCCTTCCTTCAACCCAGTTTCCACTTCTAGTTGTACTGGTATGAGAGTGCCAAATCAAGCCTGATTTAGAAAGCTAAGCAGGCTTGACCTTGGGTAGTGCTCGGATGGGAGACCACCTGGTCCTGTAAGCTTTTCAGTTTTATTCCTCATATAGTTTTTTTTTTTTTTGTGTTGTTTAAATAAAATAAAAATAAATCATTTTAATTGGTTAAATAGGCCTTCCATCAACGCAGTATCCACTTCTAGTTGTACTGGTATGTGAGTGCCAGATCAAGCCTGATTTAGAAAGCTAAGCAGGCTTGACCCTGGGTAGCGCTTGGATGGGAGACCACCTGGTCCTGTAAGCTTTTCAGTTTTATTCCTCATATTGCTTTTTTTTTTTAATGAAATAAAATAAAAATAAATCATTTTAATTGGTCAAATAGGCCTTCCTTCAACCCAGTTTCCACTTCTAGTTGTACTGGTATGAGAGTGCCAGATCAAGCCTGATTTAGAAAGCTAAGCAGGCTTGACCCTGGGTAGTGCTTGGATGGGAGACCACCTGGTCCTGTAAGCTTTTCAGTTTTATTCCTCACATAGTTTTTTTTTTTTTTTTAAATAAAATAAAAATAAATCATTTTAATTGGTCAAATAGGCCTTCCTTCAACCCAGTTTCGACTTCTAGTTGTATTGGTATGAGAGTGCCAGATCAAGCCTGATTTAGAAAGCTAAGCAGGCTTGACCCTGGGTAGTGCTCGGATGGGAGACCACCTGGTCCTGTAAGCTTTTCAGTTTTATTCCTCATATAGTTTTTTTTTTTTTTTGTGGTTTAAATAAAATAAAAATAAATCATTTTAATTGGTCAAATAGGCCTTCCTTCATCCCAGTTTCCACTTCTAGTTGTACTGGTATGAGAGTGCCAAATCAAGCCTGATTTAGAAAGCTAAGCAGGCTTGACCTTGGGTAGTGCTCGGATGGGAGACCACCTGGTCCTGTAAGCTTTTCAGTTTTATTCCTCATATAGTTTTTTTTTTTTGTGTTGTGTAAATAAAATAAAAATAAATCATTTTAATTGGTTAAATAGGCCTTCCTTCAACCCAGTTTCCACTTCTAGTTGTACTGGTATGAGAGTGCCAGATCAAGCCTGATTTAGAAAGCTAAGCAGGCTTGACCCTGGGTAGTGCTCGGATGGGAGACCACCTGGTCCTGTAAGCTTTTTCAGTTTTATTCCTCATATAGTTTTTTTTTTTTTTTTTTTGGTGGTTTAAATAAAATAAAAATAAATCATTTTAATTGGTCAAATAGGCCTTCCTTCAACCCAGTTTCCACTTCTAGTTGTACTGGTATGAGAGTGCCAAATCAAGCCTGATTTAGAAAGCTAAGCAGGCTTGACCCTGGGTAGTGCTCGGATGGGAGACCACCTGGTCCTGTAAGCTTTTCAGTTTTATTCCTCATATAGTTTTTTTTTTTTGTGTTGTTTAAATAAAATAAAAATAAATCATTTTAATTGGTTAAATAGGCCTTCCTTCAACACAGTTTCCACTTCTAGTTGTACTGGTATGTGAGTGCCAGATCAAGCCTGATTTAGAAAGCTAAGCAGGCTTGACCCTGGGTAGCGCTTGGATGGGAGACCACCTGGTCCTGTAAGCTTTTCAGTTTTATTCCTCATATTGCTTTTTTTTTTTTAATGAAATAAAATAAAAATAAATCATTTTAATTGGTCAAATAGGCCTTCCTTCAACCCAGTTTCCACTTCTAGTTGTACTGGTATGTGAGTGCCAGATCAAGCCTGATTTAGAAAGCTAAGCAGGCTTGACCCTGGGTAGTGCTTGGATGGGAGACCACCTGGTCCTGTAAGCTTTTCAGTTTTATTCCTCATATAGTTTTTTTTTTTTTTTTTTTTTTTTTTTTTTTTTTTTTTTTTTAAATAAAATAAAAATAAATCATTTTAATTGGGCAAATAGGCCTTCCTTCAACCCAGTTTCGACTTCTAGTTGTATTGGTATGAGAGTGCCAGATCAAGCCTGATTTAGAAAGCTAAGCAGGCTTGACCCTGGGTAGCGCTTGGATGGGAGACCACCTGGTCCTGTAAGCTTTTCAGTTTTATTCCTCATATTGCTTTTTTTTTTTTTAATGAAATAAAATAAAAATAAATCATTTTAATTGGTCAAATAGGCCTTCCTTCAACCCAGTTTCCACTTCTAGTTGTACTGGTATGTGAGTGCCAGATCAAGCCTGATTTAGAAAGCTAAGCAGGCTTGACCCTGGGTAGTGCTTGGATGGGAGACCACCTGGTCCTGTAAGCTTTTCAGTTTTATTCCTCATATAGTTTTTTTTTTTTTGTGTTGTTTAAATAAAATAAAAATAAATCATTTTAATTGGTTAAATAGGCCTTCCTTCAACCCAGTTTCCACTTCTAGTTGTACTGGTATGAGAGTGCCAAATCAAGCCTGATTTAGAAAGCTAAGCAGGCTTGACCTTGGGTAGTGCTCGGATGGGAGACCACCTGGTCCTGTAAGCTTTTCAGTTTTATTCTTCATATAGTTTTTTTTTTTTTTGTGTTGTTTAAATAAAATAAAAATAAATCATTTTAATTGGTTAAATAGGCCTTCCATCAACGCAGTATCCACTTCTAGTTGTACTGGTATGTGAGTGCCAGATCAAGCCTGATTTAGAAAGCTAAGCAGGCTTGACCCTGGGTAGCGCTTGGATGGGAGACCACCTGGTCCTGTAAGCTTTTCAGTTTTATTCCTCATATTGCTTTTTTTTTTTAATGAAATAAAATAAAAATAAATCATTTTAATTGGTCAAATAGGCCTTCCTTCAACCCAGTTTCCACTTCTAGTTGTACTGGTATGAGAGTGCCAGATCAAGCCTGATTTAGAAAGCTAAGCAGGCTTGACCCTGGGTAGTGCTTGGATGGGAGACCACCTGGTCCTGTAAGCTTTTCAGTTTTATTCCTCACATAGTTTTTTTTTTTTTTTTAAATAAAATAAAAATAAATCATTTTAATTGGTCAAATAGGCCTTCCTTCAACCCAGTTTCCACTTCTAGTTGTACTGGTATGAGAGTGCCAGATCAAGCCTGATTTAGAAAGCTAAGCAGGCTTGACCCTGGGTAGTGCTCGGATGGGAGACCACCTGGTCCTGTAAGCTTTTCAGTTTTATTCCTCATATAGTTTTTTTTTTTTTTTGTGGTTTAAATAAAATAAAAATAAATCATTTTAATTGGTCAAATAGGCCTTCCTTCATCCCAGTTTCCACTTCTAGTTGTACTGGTATGAGAGTGCCAAATCAAGCCTGATTTAGAAAGCTAAGCAGGCTTGACCTTGGGTAGTGCTCGGATGGGAGACCACCTGGTCCTGTAAGCTTTTCAGTTTTATTCCTCATATAGTTTTTTTTTTTTGTGTTGTGTAAATAAAATAAAAATAAATCATTTTAATTGGTTAAATAGGCCTTCCTTCAACCCAGTTTCCACTTCTAGTTGTACTGGTATGAGAGTGCCAGATCAAGCCTGATTTAGAAAGCTAAGCAGGCTTGACCCTGGGTAGTGCTCGGATGGGAGACCACCTGGTCCTGTAAGCTTTTTCAGTTTTATTCCTCATATAGTTTTTTTTTTTTTTTTTTTTTTTTTTTTTTTTTTTTTTTTTTTTTTTTTGGTGGTTTAAATAAAATAAAAATAAATCATTTTAATTGGTCAAATAGGCCTTCCTTCAACCCAGTTTCCACTTCTAGTTGTACTGGTATGAGAGTGCCAAATCAAGCCTGATTTAGAAAGCTAAGCAGGCTTGACCCTGGGTAGTGCTCGGATGGGAGACCACCTGGTCCTGTAAGCTTTTCAGTTTTATTCCTCATATAGTTTTTTTTTTTTTGTGTTGTTTAAATAAAATAAAAATAAATCATTTTAATTGGTTAAATAGGCCTTCCTTCAACACAGTTTCCACTTCTAGTTGTACTGGTATGTGAGTGCCAGATCAAGCCTGATTTAGAAAGCTAAGCAGGCTTGACCCTGGGTAGCGCTTGGATGGGAGACCACCTGGTCCTGTAAGCTTTTCAGTTTTATTCCTCATATTGCTTTTTTTTTTTTAATGAAATAAAATAAAAATAAATCATTTTAATTGGTCAAATAGGCCTTCCTTCAACCCAGTTTCCACTTCTAGTTGTACTGGTATGTGAGTGCCAGATCAAGCCTGATTTAGAAAGCTAAGCAGGCTTGACCCTGGGTAGTGCTTGGATGGGAGACCACCTGGTCCTGTAAGCTTTTCAGTTTTATTCCTCATATAGTTTTTTTTTTTTTGTGTTGTCTAAATAAAATAAAAATAAATCATTTTAATTGGTTAAATAGGCCTTCCTTCAACCCAGTTTCCACTTCTAGTTGTACTGGTATGAGAGTGCCAGATCAAGCCTGATTTAGAAAGCTAAGCAGGCTTGACCCTGGGTAGTGCTTGGATGGGAGACCACCTGGTCCTGTAAGCTTTTTCAGTTTTATTCCTCATATAGTTTTTTTTTTTTTTTTTTTTTTTTTTTTTTTGGTGGTTTAAATAAAATAAAAATTAATCATTTTAATTGGTTAAATAGGCCTTCCATCAACGCAGTTTCCACTTCTAGTTGTACTGGTATGTGAGTGCCAGATCAAGCCTGATTTAGAAAGCTAAGCAGGCTTGACCCTGGGTAGCGCTTGGATGGGAGACCACCTGGTCCTGTAAGCTTTTCAGTTTTATTCCTCATATAGTTTTTTTTTTTTGTGTTGTTTAAATAAAATAAAAATAAATCATTTTAATTGGTTAAATAGGCCTTCCTTCAACACAGTTTCCACTTCTAGTTGTACTGGTATGTGAGTGCCAGATCAAGCCTGATTTAGAAAGCTAAGCAGGCTTGACCCTGGGTAGCGCTTGGATGGGAGACCACCTGGTCCTGTAAGCTTTTCAGTTTTATTCCTCATATTGCTTTTTTTTTTTAATGAAATAAAATAAAAATAAATCATTTTAATTGGTCAAATAGGCCTTCCTTCAACCCAGTTTCCACTTCTAGTTGTACTGGTATGTGAGTGCCAGATCAAGCCTGATTTAGAAAGCTAAGCAGGCTTGACCCTGGGTAGTGCTTGGATGGGAGACCACCTGGTCCTGTAAGCTTTTCAGTTTTATTCCTCATATAGTTTTTTTTTTTTTGTGTTGTCTAAATAAAATAAAAATAAATCATTTTAATTGGTTAAATAGGCCTTCCTTCAACCCAGTTTCCACTTCTAGTTGTACTGGTATGAGAGTGCCAGATCAAGCCTGATTTAGAAAGCTAAGCAGGCTTGACCCTGGGTAGTGCTTGGATGGGAGACCACCTGGTCCTGTAAGCTTTTTCAGTTTTATTCCTCATATAGTTTTTTTTTTTTTTTGTGTTGTTTAAATAAAATAAAAATAAATCATTTTAATTCGTCAAATAGGCCTTCCTTCAACGCAGTTTCCACTTCTAGTTGTACTGGTATGTGAGTGCCAGATCAAGCCTGATTTAGAAAGCTAAGCAGGCTTGACCCTGGGTAGCGCTTGGATGGGAGACCACCTGGTCCTGTAAGCTTTTCAGTTTTATTCCTCATATTGCTTTTTTTTTTTTAATGAAATAAAATAAAAATAAATCATTTTAATTGGTCAAATAGGCCTTCCTTCAACCCAGTTTCCACTTCTAGTTGTACTGGTATGTGAGTGCCAGATCAAGCCTGATTTAGAAAGCTAAGCAGGCTTGACCCTGGGTAGTGCTTGGATGGGAGACCACCTGGTCCTGTAAGCTTTTCAGTTTTATTCCTCATATAGTTTTTTTTTTTTTGTGTTGTCTAAATAAAATAAAAATAAATCATTTTAATTGGTTAAATAGGCCTTCCTTCAACCCAGTTTCCACTTCTAGTTGTACTGGTATGAGAGTGCCAGATCAAGCCTGATTTAGAAAGCTAAGCAGGCTTGACCCTGGGTAGTGCTTGGATGGGAGACCACCTGGTCCTGTAAGCTTTTTCAGTTTTATTCCTCATATAGTTTTTTTTTTTTTTTTTTTTTTTTTTTTTTTTTTTTTTTTTTTTTTTTTTTGGTGGTTTAAATAAAATAAAAATTAATCATTTTAATTGGTTAAATAGGCCTTCCATCAACGCAGTTTCCACTTCTAGTTGTACTGGTATGTGAGTGCCAGATCAAGCCTGATTTAGAAAGCTAAGCAGGCTTGACCCTGGGTAGCGCTTGGATGGGAGACCACCTGGTCCTGTAAGCTTTTCAGTTTTATTCCTCATATAGTTTTTTTTTTTTGTGTTGTTTAAATAAAATAAAAATAAATCATTTTAATTGGTTAAATAGGCCTTCCTTCAACACAGTTTCCACTTCTAGTTGTACTGGTATGTGAGTGCCAGATCAAGCCTGATTTAGAAAGCTAAGCAGGCTTGACCCTGGGTAGCGCTTGGATGGGAGACCACCTGGTCCTGTAAGCTTTTCAGTTTTATTCCTCATATTGCTTTTTTTTTTTTAATGAAATAAAATAAAAATAAATCATTTTAATTGGTCAAATAGGCCTTCCTTCAACCCAGTTTCCACTTCTAGTTGTACTGGTATGTGAGTGCCAGATCAAGCCTGATTTAGAAAGCTAAGCAGGCTTGACCCTGGGTAGTGCTTGGATGGGAGACCACCTGGTCCTGTAAGCTTTTCAGTTTTATTCCTCATATAGTTTTTTTTTTTTTGTGTTGTCTAAATAAAATAAAAATAAATCATTTTAATTGGTTAAATAGGCCTTCCTTCAACCCACTTTCCACTTCTAGTTGTACTGGTATGAGAGTGCCAGATCAAGCCTGATTTAGAAAGCTAAGCAGGCTTGACCCTGGGTAGTGCTTGGATGGGAGACCACCTGGTCCTGTAAGCTTTTTCAGTTTTATTCCTCATATAGTTTTTTTTTTTTTTTTTTTTTTTTTTTTTTTTTGGTTTTTTAATAAAATAAAAATTAATCATTTTAATTGGTTAAATAGGCCTTCCATCAACGCAGTTTCCACTTCTAGTTGTACTGGTATGTGAGTGCCAGATCAAGCCTGATTTAGAAAGCTAAGCAGGCTTGACCCTGGGTAGCGCTTGGATGGGAGACCACCTGGTCCTGTAAGCTTTTCAGTTTTATTCCTCATATAGTTTTTTTTTTTTGTGTTGTTTAAATAAAATAAAAATAAATCATTTTAATTGGTTAAATAGGCCTTCCTTCAACACAGTTTCCACTTCTAGTTGTACTGGTATGTGAGTGCCAGATCAAGCCTGATTTAGAAAGCTAAGCAGGCTTGACCCTGGGTAGCGCTTGGATGGGAGACCACCTGGTCCTGTAAGCTTTTCAGTTTTATTCCTCATATTGCTTTTTTTTTTTTAATGAAATAAAATAAAAATAAATCATTTTAATTGGTCAAATAGGCCTTCCTTCAACCCAGTTTCCACTTCTAGTTGTACTGGTATGTGAGTGCCAGATCAAGCCTGATTTAGAAAGCTAAGCAGGCTTGACCCTGGGTAGTGCTTGGATGGGAGACCACCTGGTCCTGTAAGCTTTTCAGTTTTATTCCTCATATAGTTTTTTTTTTTTTGTGTTGTCTAAATAAAATAAAAATAAATCATTTTAATTGGTTAAATAGGCCTTCCTTCAACCCACTTTCCACTTCTAGTTGTACTGGTATGAGAGTGCCAGATCAAGCCTGATTTAGAAAGCTAAGCAGGCTTGACCCTGGGTAGTGCTTGGATGGGAGACCACCTGGTCCTGTAAGCTTTTTCAGTTTTATTCCTCATATAGTTTTTTTTTTTTTTTTTTTTTTTTTTTTTGGTTTTTTAATAAAATAAAAATTAATCATTTTAATTGGTTAAATAGGCCTTCCATCAACGCAGTTTCCACTTCTAGTTGTACTGGTATGTGAGTGCCAGATCAAGCCTGATTTAGAAAGCTAAGCAGGCTTGACCCTGGGTAGCGCTTGGATGGGAGACCACCTGGTCCTGTAAGCTTTTCAGTTTTATTCCTCATATAGTTTTTTTTTTTTGTGTTGTTTAAATAAAATAAAAATAAATCATTTTAATTGGTTAAATAGGCCTTCCTTCAACCCAGTTTCCACTTCTAGTTGTACTGGTATGAGAGTGCCAAATCAAGCCTGATTTAGAAAGCTAAGCAGGCTTGACTCTGGGTAGTGCTCGGATGGGAGACCACCTGGTCCTGTAAGCTTTTCAGTTTTATTCCTCATATAGTTTTTTTTTTTTTTTTTTTTTTTTTTTTTTTTTTTTTTTTGTGGTTTAAATAAAATAAAAATAAATCATTTTAATTGGTCAAAAAGGCCTTCCTTCAACCCAGTTTCCACTTCTAGTTGTACTGGTATGAGAGTGCCAAATCAAGCCTGATTTAGAAAGCTAAGCAGGCTTGACCTTGGGTAGTGCTCGGATGGGAGACCACCTGGTCCTGTAAGCTTTTCAGTTTTATTCCTCATATAGTTTTTTTTTTTTTGTGTTGTTTAAATAAAATAAAAATAAATCATTTTAATTGGTTAAATAGGCCTTCCATCAACGCAGATTCCACTTCTAGTTGTACTGGTATGTGAGTGCCAGATCAAGCCTGATTTAGAAAGCTAAGCAGGCTTGACCCTGGGTAGCGCTTGGATGGGAGACCACCTGGTCCTGTAAGCTTTCCAGTTTTATTCCTCATATAGTTTTTTTTTTTTTTGTGTTGTTTAAATAAAATAAAAATAAATCATTTTAATTGGTTAAATAGGCCTTCCTTCAACGCAGATTCCACTTCTAGTTGTACTGGTATGTGAGTGCCAGATCAAGCCTGATTTAGAAAGCTAAGCAGGCTTGACCCTGGGTAGTGCTTGGGTGGGAGACCACCTGGTCCTGTAAGCTTTTCAGTTTTATTCCTCATATTGCTTTTTTTTTTTAATGAAATAAAATAAAAATGAATCATTTTAATTGGTCAAATAGGCCTTCTTTCAACCCAGTTTCGACTTCTAGTTGTACTGGTATGAGAGTGCCAGATCAAGCCTGATTTAGAAAGCTAAGCAGGCTTGACCCTGGGTAGTGCTCGGATGGGAGACCACCTGGTCCTGTAAGCTTTTCAGTTTTATTCCTCATATAGTTTTTTTTTTTTTGTGTTGTTTAAATAAAATAAAAATAAATCATTTTAATTGGTTAAATAGGCCTTCCATCAACGCAGTTTCCACTTCTAGTTGTACTGGTATGTGAGTGCCAGATCAAGCCTGATTTAGAAAGCTAAGCAGGCTTGACCCTGGGTAGCGCTTGGATGGGAGACCACCTGGTCCTGTAAGCTTTTCAGTTTTATTCCTCATATTGCTTTTTTTTTATTAATGAAATAAAATAAAAATAAATCATTTTAATTGGTCAAATAGGCCTTCCTTCAACCCAGTTTCCACTTCTAGTTGTACTGGTATGTGAGTGCCAGATCAAGCCTGATTTAGAAAGCTAAGCAGGCTTGACCCTGGGTAGTGCTTGGATGGGAGACCACCTGGTCCTGTAAGCTTTTCAGTTTTATTCCTCATATAGTTTTTTTTTTTGTGTTGTTTAAATAAAATAAAAATAAATCATTTTAATTGGTTAAATAGGCCTTCCTTCAACCCAGTTTCCACTTCTAGTTGTACTGGTATGAGAGTGCCAGATCAAGCCTGATTTAGAAAGCTAAGCAGGCTTGACCCTGGGTAGTGCTCGGATGGGAGACCACCTGGTCCTGTAAGCTTTTTCAGTTTTATTCCTCATATAGGTTTTTTTTTTTTTTTTTTTTTTTTTTTTGTGGTTTAAATAAAATAAAAATAAATCATTTTAATTGGTCAAATAGGCCTTCCTTCAACCCAGTTTCCACTTCTAGTTGTACTGGTATGAGAGTGCCAAATCAAGCCTGATTTAGAAAGCTAAGCAGGCTTGACCCTGGGTAGTGCTCTAATGGGAGACCACCTGGCCCTGTAAGCTTTTCAGTTTTATTCCTCATATAGTTTTTTTTTTTTGTGTTGTTTAAATAAAATAAAAATAAATCATTTTAATTGGTTAAATAGGCCTTCCTTCAACGCAGTTTCCACTTCTAGTTGTGCTGGTATGTGAGTGCCAGATCAAGCCTGATTTAGAAAGCTAAGCAGGCTTGACCCTGGGTAGCGCTTGGATGGGAGACCACCTGGTCCTGTAAGCTTTTCAGTTTTATTCCTCATATTGCTTTTTTTTTTTTAATGAAATAAAATGAAAAATAAATCATTTTAATTGGTCAAATAGGCCTTCCTTCAACCCAGTTTCCACTTCTAGTTGTACTGGTATGTGAGTGCCAGTTCAAGCCTGATTTAGAAAGCTAAGCAGGCTTGACCCTGGGTAGTGCTTGGATGGGAGACCACCTGGTCCTGTAAGCTTTTCAGTTTTATTCCTCATATAGTTTTTTTTTTTTGTGTTGTTTAAATAAAATAAAAATAAATCATTTTAATTTGTTAAATAGGCCTTCCTTCAACCCAGTTTCCACTTCTAGTTGTACTGGTATGAGAGTGCCAGATCAAGCCTGATTTAGAAAGCTAAGCAGGCTTGACCCTGGGTAGTGCTTGGATGGGAGACCACCTGGTCCTGTAAGCTTTTTCATTTTTATTCCTCATATAGTTTTTTTTTTTTTTTTTTTTTTTTTTTTGTGGTTTAAATAAAATAAAAATAAATCATTTTAATTGGTCAAATAGGCCTTCCTTCAACCCAGTTTCCACTTCTAGTTGTACTGGTATGAGAGTGCCAAATCAAGCCTGATTTAGAAAGCTAAGCAGGCTTGACCCTGGGTAGTGCTCGGATGGGAGACCACCTGGTCCTGTAAGCTTTTCAGATTTATTCCTCATATTGCTTTTTTTTTTTTAATGAAATAAAATAAAAATAAATCATTTTAATTGGGCAAATAGGCCTTCCTTCAACCCAGTTTCCACTTCTAGTTGTACTGGTATGAGAGTGCCAGATCAAGCCTGATTTAGAAAGCTAAGCAGGCTTGACCCTGGGTAGTGCTCGGATGGGAGACCACCTGGTCCTGTAAGCTTTTCAGTTTTATTCCTCATATAGTTTTTTATTTTTTATTTTTATTTTTTATTTTTTATTTATTTATTTTTTTTTTTGGTTTAAATAAAATAAAAATAAATCATTTTAATTGGTCAAATAGGCCTTCCTTCAACCCCGTTTCCACTTCTAGTTGTACTGGTATGAGAGTGCCAAATCAAGCCTGTTTTAGAAAGCTAAGCAGGCTTGACCCTGGGTAGTGCTCGGATGGGAGACCACCTGGTCCTGTAAGCTTTTCAGTTTTATTCCTCATATTGCTTTTTTTTTTTTAATGAAATAAAATAAAAATAAATCATTTTAATTGGTCAAATAGGCCTTCCTTCAACCCAGTTTCCACTTCTAGTTGTACTGGTATGAGAGTGCCAGATCAAGCCTGATTTAGAAAGCTAAGCAGGCTTGACCTTGGGTAGTGCTCGGATGGGAGACCACCTGGTCCTGTAAGCTTTTCAGTTTTATTCCTCATATAGTTTTTTTTTTTTTGTGTTGTTTAAATAAAATAAAAATAAATCATTTTAATTGGTTAAATAGGCCTTCCATCAACGCAGATTCCACTTCTAGTTGTACTGGTATGTGAGTGCCAGATCAAGCCTGATTTAGAAAGCTAAGCAGGCTTGACCCTGGGTAGCGCTTGGATGGGAGACCACCTGGTCCTGTAAGCTTTCCAGTTTTATTCCTCATATAGTTTTTTTTTTTTTTGTGTTGTTTAAATAAAATAAAAATAAATCATTTTAATTGGTTAAATAGGCCTTCCTTCAACGCAGATTCCACTTCTAGTTGTACTGGTATGTGAGTGCCAGATCAAGCCTGATTTAGAAAGCTAAGCAGGCTTGACCCTGGGTAGTGCTTGGGTGGGAGACCACCTGGTCCTGTAAGCTTTTCAGTTTTATTCCTCATATTGCTTTTTTTTTTTTATGAAATAAAATAAAAATGAATCATTTTAATTGGTCAAATAGGCCTTCTTTCAACCCAGTTTCGACTTCTAGTTGTACTGGTATGAGAGTGCCAGATCAAGCCTGATTTAGAAAGCTAAGCAGGCTTGACCCTGGGTAGTGCTCGGATGGGAGACCACCTGGTCCTGTAAGCTTTTCAGTTTTATTCCTCATATAGTTTTTTTTTTTTTGTGTTGTTTAAATAAAATAAAAATAAATCATTTTAATTGGTTAAATAGGCCTTCCATCAACGCAGTTTCCACTTCTAGTTGTACTGGTATGTGAGTGCCAGATCAAGCCTGATTTAGAAAGCTAAGCAGGCTTGACCCTGGGTAGCGCTTGGATGGGAGACCACCTGGTCCTGTAAGCTTTTCAGTTTTATTCCTCATATTGCTTTTTTTTTATTAATGAAATAAAATAAAAATAAATCATTTTAATTGGTCAAATAGGCCTTCCTTCAACCCAGTTTCCACTTCTAGTTGTACTGGTATGTGAGTGCCAGATCAAGCCTGATTTAGAAAGCTAAGCAGGCTTGACCCTGGGTAGTGCTTGGATGGGAGACCACCTGGTCCTGTAAGCTTTTCAGTTTTATTCCTCATATAGTTTTTTTTTTTTGTGTTGTTTAAATAAAATAAAAATAAATCATTTTAATTGGTTAAATAGGCCTTCCTTCAACCCAGTTTCCACTTCTAGTTGTACTGGTATGAGAGTGCCAGATCAAGCCTGATTTAGAAAGCTAAGCAGGCTTGACCCTGGGTAGTGCTCGGATGGGAGACCACCTGGTCCTGTAAGCTTTTTCAGTTTTATTCCTCATATAGGTTTTTTTTTTTTTTTTTTTTTTTTTTTTTGTGGTTTAAATAAAATAAAAATAAATCATTTTAATTGGTCAAATAGGCCTTCCTTCAACCCAGTTTCCACTTCTAGTTGTACTGGTATGAGAGTGCCAAATCAAGCCTGATTTAGAAAGCTAAGCAGGCTTGACCCTGGGTAGTGCTCTAATGGGAGACCACCTGGTCCTGTAAGCTTTTCAGTTTTATTCCTCATATAGTTTTTTTTTTTTGTGTTGTTTAAATAAAATAAAAATAAATCATTTTAATTGGTTAAATAGGCCTTCCTTCAACGCAGTTTCCACTTCTAGTTGTGCTGGTATGTGAGTGCCAGATCAAGCCTGATTTAGAAAGCTAAGCAGGCTTGACCCTGGGTAGCGCTTGGATGGGAGACCACCTGGTCCTGTAAGCTTTTCAGTTTTATTCCTCATATTGCTTTTTTTTTTTTAATGAAATAAAATGAAAAATAAATCATTTTAATTGGTCAAATAGGCCTTCCTTCAACCCAGTTTCCACTTCTAGTTGTACTGGTATGTGAGTGCCAGTTCAAGCCTGATTTAGAAAGCTAAGCAGGCTTGACCCTGGGTAGTGCTTGGATGGGAGACCACCTGGTCCTGTAAGCTTTTCAGTTTTATTCCTCATATAGTTTTTTTTTTTTGTGTTGTTTAAATAAAATAAAAATAAATCATTTTAATTTGTTAAATAGGCCTTCCTTCAACCCAGTTTCCACTTCTAGTTGTACTGGTATGAGAGTGCCAGATCAAGCCTGATTTAGAAAGCTAAGCAGGCTTGACCCTGGGTAGTGCTTGGATGGGAGACCACCTGGTCCTGTAAGCTTTTTCAGTTTTATTCCTCATATAGTTTTTTTTTTTTTTTTTTTTTTTTTTTTTTTTGTGGTTTAAATAAAATAAAAATAAATCATTTTAATTGGTCAAATAGGCCTTCCTTCAACCCAGTTTCCACTTCTAGTTGTACTGGTATGAGAGTGCCAAATCAAGCCTGATTTAGAAAGCTAAGCAGGCTTGACCCTGGGTAGTGCTCGGATGGGAGACCACCTGGTCCTGTAAGCTTTTCAGATTTATTCCTCATATTGCTTTTTTTTTTTTAATGAAATAAAATAAAAATAAATCATTTTAATTGGGCAAATAGGCCTTCCTTCAACCCAGTTTCCACTTCTAGTTGTACTGGTATGAGAGTGCCAGATCAAGCCTGATTTAGAAAGCTAAGCAGGCTTGACCCTGGGTAGTGCTCGGATGGGAGACCACCTGGTCCTGTAAGCTTTTCAGTTTTATTCCTCATATAGTTTTTTATTTTTTATTTTTATTTTTTATTTTTTATTTATTTTTTTTTTTTTTTGGTTTAAATAAAATAAAAATAAATCATTTTAATTGGTCAAATAGGCCTTCCTTCAACCCCGTTTCCACTTCTAGTTGTACTGGTATGAGAGTGCCAAATCAAGCCTGTTTTAGAAAGCTAAGCAGGCTTGACCCTGGGTAGTGCTCGGATGGGAGACCACCTGGTCCTGTAAGCTTTTCAGTTTTATTCCTCATATTGCTTTTTTTTTTTTAATGAAATAAAATAAAAATAAATCATTTTAATTGGTCAAATAGGCCTTCCTTCAACCCAGTTTCCACTTCTAGTTGTACTGGTATGAGAGTGCCAGATCAAGCCTGATTTAGAAAGCTAAGCAGGCTTGACCCTGGGTAGTGCTCGGATGGGAGACCACCTGGTCCTGTAAGCTTTTCAGTTTTATTCCTCATATAGTTTTTTTTTTTTTTTTTTTTTTTTTTTTTTTTTTTTTTTTTTTTTTTTTTTTGTTTAAATAAAATAAAAATAAATCATTTTAATTGGTCAAATAGGCCTTCCTTCAACCCAGTTTCCACTTCTAGTTGTACTGGTATGAGAGTGCCAGATCAAGCCTGATTTAGAAAGCTAAGCAGGCTTGACCCTGGGTAGTGCTCGGATGGGAGACCACCTGGTCCTGTAAGCTTTTCAGTTTTATTCCTCATATAGTTTTTTTTTTTTTTTTTTTTTTTTTTTTTTTTTTTTGGTTTAAATAAAATAAAAATAAATCATTTTAATTGGTCAAATAGGCCTTCCTTCAACCCAGTTTCCACTTCTAGTTGTACTGGTATGAGAGTGCCAAATCAAGCCTGATTTAGAAAGCTAAGCAGGCTTGACCCTGGGTAGTGCTCGGATGGGAGACCACCTGGTCCTGTAAGCTTTTCAGATTTATTCCTCATATTGCTTTTTTTTTTTAATGAAATAAAATAAAAATAAATCATTTTAATTGGGCAAATAGGCCTTCCTTCAACCCAGTTTCCACTTCTAGTTGTACTGGTATGAGAGTGCCAGATCAAGCCTGATTTAGAAAGCTAAGCAGGCTTGACCCTGGGTAGTGCTCGGATGGGAGACCACCTGGTCCTGTAAGCTTTTCAGTTTTATTCCTCATATAGTTTTTTATTTTTTATTTTTATTTTTTATTTTTTATTTATTTTTTTTTTTTTTGGTTTAAATAAAATAAAAATAAATCATTTTAATTGGTCAAATAGGCCTTCCTTCAACCCAGTTTCCACTTCTAGTTGTACTGGTATGAGAGTGCCAGATCAAGCCTGATTTAGAAAGCTAAGCAGGCTTGACCCTGGGTAGTGCTCGGATGGGAGACCACCTGGTCCTGTAAGCTTTTCAGTTTTATTCCTCATATAGTTTTTTTTTTTTTTTTGGTTTAAATAAAATAAAAATAAATCATTTTAATTGGTCAAATAGGCCTTCCTTCAACCCAGTTTCCACTTCTAGTTGTACTGGTATGAGAGTGCCAAATCAAGCCTGATTTAGAAAGCTAAGCAGGCTTGACCCTGGGTAGTGCTCGGATGGGAGACCACCTGGTCCTGTAAGCTTTTCAGATTTATTCCTCATATTGCTTTTTTTTTTTTAATGAAATAAAATAAAAATAAATCATTTTAATTGGGCAAATAGGCCTTCCTTCAACCCAGTTTCCACTTCTAGTTGTACTGGTATGAGAGTGCCAGATCAAGCCTGATTTAGAAAGCTAAGCAGGCTTGACCCTGGGTAGTGCTCGGATGGGAGACCACCTGGTCCTGTAAGCTTTTCAGTTTTATTCCTCATATAGTTTTTTATTTTTTATTTTTATTTTTTATTTTTTATTTATTTTTTTTTTTTTTTGGTTTAAATAAAATAAAAATAAATCATTTTAATTGGTCAAATAGGCCTTCCTTCAACCCCGTTTCCACTTCTAGTTGTACTGGTATGAGAGTGCCAAATCAAGCCTGTTTTAGAAAGCTAAGCAGGCTTGACCCTGGGTAGTGCTCGGATGGGAGACCACCTGGTCCTGTAAGCTTTTCAGTTTTATTCCTCATATTGCTTTTTTTTTTTTAATGAAATAAAATAAAAATAAATCATTTTAATTGGTCAAATAGGCCTTCCTTCAACCCAGTTTCCACTTCTAGTTGTACTGGTATGAGAGTGCCAGATCAAGCCTGATTTAGAAAGCTAAGCAGGCTTGACCCTGGGTAGTGCTCGGATGGGAGACCACCTGGTCCTGTAAGCTTTTCAGTTTTATTCCTCATATAGTTTTTTTTTTTTTTTTGGTTTAAATAAAATAAAAATAAATCATTTTAATTGGTTAAATAGGCCTTCCTTCAACACAGTTTCCACTTCTAGTTGTACTGGTATGTGAGTGCCAGATCAAGCCTGATTTAGAAAGCTAAGCAGGCTTGACCCTGGGTAGCGCTTGGATGGGAGACCACCTGGTCCTGTAAGCTTTTCAGTTTTATTCCTCATATTGCTTTTTTTTTTTAATGAAATAAAATAAAAATAAATCATTTTAATTGGTCAAATAGGCCTTCCTTCAACCCAGTTTCCACTTCTAGTTGTACTGGTATGTGAGTGCCAGATCAAGCCTGATGTAGAAAGCTAAGCAGGCTTGACCCTGGGTAGCGCTTGGATGGGAGACCACCTGGTCCTGTAAGCTTTTCAGTTTTATTCCTCATATTGCTTTTTTTTTTTATATGAAATAAAATAAAAATAAATCATTTTAATTGGTCAAATAGGCCTTCCTTCAACCCAGTTTCCACTTCTAGTTGTACTGGTATAAGAGTGCCAGATCAAGCCTGATTTAGAAAGCTAAGCAGGCTTGACCCTGGGTAGTGCTCGGATGGGAGACCACCTGGTCCTGTAAGCTTTTTCAGTTTTATTCCTCATATAGGTTTTTTTTTTTTTTTTTTTTTTTTTTTTTGTGGTTTAAATAAAATAAAAATAAATCATTTTAATTGGTCAAATAGGCCTTCCTTCAACCCAGTTTCCACTTCTAGTTGTACTGGTATGAGAGTGCCAGATCAAGCCTGATTTAGAAAGCTAAGCAGGCTTGACCCTGGGTAGTGCTTGGATGGGAGACCACCTGGTCCTGTAAGCTTTTTCAGTTTTATTCCTCATATAGTTTTTTTTTTTTTTTTTTTTTTTTTTTTTTTTTTTTTTTTTTTTAAATAAAATAAAAATAAATCATTTTAATTGGTCAAATAGGCCTTCCTTCAACCCAGTTTCTACTTCTAGTTGTACTGGTATGAGAGTGCCAAATCAAGCCTGATTTAGAAAGCTAAGCAGGCTTGACCCTGGGTAGTGCTCGGATGGGAGACCACCTGGTCCTGTAAGCTTTTCAGATTTATTCCTCATATTGCTTTTTTTTTTTAATGAAATAAAATAAAAATAAATCATTTTAATTGGGCAAATAGGCCTTCCTTCAACCCAGTTTCCACTTCTAGTTGTACTGGTATGAGAGTGCCAGATCAAGCCTGATTTAGAAAGCTAAGCAGGCTTGACCCTGGGTAGTGCTCGGATGGGAGACCACCTGGTCCTGTAAGCTTTTCAGTTTTATTCCTCATATAGTTTTTTATTTTTTATTTTTATTTTTTATTTTTTATTTATTTTTTTTTTTTTTTGGTTTAAATAAAATAAAAATAAATCATTTTAATTGGTCAAATAGGCCTTCCTTCAACCCAGTTTCCACTTCTAGTTGTACTGGTATGAGAGTGCCAGATCAAGCCTGATTTAGAAAGCTAAGCAGGCTTGACCCTGGGTAGTGCTCGGATGGGAGACCACCTGGTCCTGTAAGCTTTTCAGTTTTATTCCTCATATAGTTTTTTTTTTTTTTTTGGTTTAAATAAAATAAAAATAAATCATTTTAATTGGTCAAATAGGCCTTCCTTCAACCCAGTTTCCACTTCTAGTTGTACTGGTATGAGAGTGCCAGATCAAGCCTGATTTAGAAAGCTAAGCAGGCTTGACCCTGGGTAGTGCTCGGATGGGAGACCACCTGGTCCTGTAAGCTTTTCAGTTTTATTCCTCATATAGTTTTTTTTTTTTGTGTTGTTTAAATAAAATAAAAATAAATCATTTTAATTGGTTAAATAGGCCTTCCTTCAACACAGTTTCCACTTCTAGTTGTACTGGTATGTGAGTGCCAGATCAAGCCTGATTTAGAAAGCTAAGCAGGCTTGACCCTGGGTAGCGCTTGGATGGGAGACCACCTGGTCCTGTAAGCTTTTCAGTTTTATTCCTCATATTGCTTTTTTTTTTTAATGAAATAAAATAAAAATAAATCATTTTAAATGGTCAAATAGGCCTTCCTTCAACCCAGTTTTCACTTCTAGTTGTACTGGTATGTGAGTGCCAGATCAAGCCTGATGTAGAAAGCTAAGCAGGCTTGACCCTGGGTAGCGCTTGGATGGGAGACCACCTGGTCCTGTAAGCTTTTCAGTTTTATTCCTCATATTGCTTTTTTTTTTTATATGAAATAAAATAAAAATAAATCATTTTAATTGGTCAAATAGGCCTTCCTTCAACCCAGTTTCCACTTCTAGTTGTACTGGTATGAGAGTGCCAAATCAAGCCTGATTTAGAAAGCTAAGCAGGCTTGACCCTGGGTAGTGCTCGGATGGGAGACCACCTGGTCCTGTAAGCTTTTCAGATTTATTCCTCATATTGCTTTTTTTTTTTAATGAAATAAAATAAAAATAAATCATTTTAATTGGGCAAATAGGCCTTCCTTCAACCCAGTTTCCACTTCTAGTTGTACTGGTATGAGAGTGCCAGATCAAGCCTGATTTAGAAAGCTAAGCAGGCTTGACCCTGGGTAGTGCTCGGATGGGAGACCACCTGGTCCTGTAAGCTTTTCAGTTTTATTCCTCATATAGTTTTTTATTTTTTATTTTTATTTTTTATTTTTTATTTTATTTTTTTTTTTTTTTGGTTTAAATAAAATAAAAATAAATCATTTTAATTGGTCAAATAGGCCTTCCTTCAACCCCGTTTCCACTTCTAGTTGTACTGGTATGAGAGTGCCAAATCAAGCCTGATTTAGAAAGCTAAGCAGGCTTGACCCTGGGTAGTGCTCGGATGGGAGACCACCTGGTCCTGTAAGCTTTTCAGTTTTATTCCTCATATTGCTTTTTTTTTTTTAATGAAATAAAATAAAAATAAATCATTTTAATTGGTCAAATAGGCCTTCCTTCAACCCAGTTTCCACTTCTAGTTGTACTGGTATGAGAGTGCCAGATCAAGCCTGATTTAGAAAGCTAAGCAGGCTTGACCCTGGGTAGTGCTTGGATGGGAGACCACCTGGTCCTGTAAGCTTTTCAGTTTTATTCCTCATATAGTTTTTTTTTTTTTTTTTTTTTTTTTTTTTTTAAATAAAATAAAAATAAATCATTTTAATTGGTCAAATAGGCCTTCCTTCAACCCAGTTTCCACTTCTAGTTGTGCTGGTATGTGAGTGCCAGATCAAGCCTGATTTAGAAAGCTAAGCAGGCTTGACCCTGGGTAGCGCTTGGATGGGAGACCACCTGGTCCTGTAAGCTTTTCAGTTTTATTCCTCATATTGCTTTTTTTTTTTTAATGAAATAAAATGAAAAATAAATCATTTTAATTGGTCAAATAGGCCTTCCTTCAACCCAGTTTCCACTTCTAGTTGTACTGGTATGTGAGTGCCAGTTCAAGCCTGATTTAGAAAGCTAAGCAGGCTTGACCCTGGGTAGTGCTTGGATGGGAGACCACCTGGTCCTGTAAGCTTTTCAGTTTTATTCCTCATATAGTTTTTTTTTTTTGTGTTGTTTAAATAAAATAAAAATAAATCATTTTAATTTGTTAAATAGGCCTTCCTTCAACCCAGTTTCCACTTCTAGTTGTACTGGTATGAGAGTGCCAGATCAAGCCTGATTTAGAAAGCTAAGCAGGCTTGACCCTGGGTAGTGCTTGGATGGGAGACCACCTGGTCCTGTAAGCTTTTTCAGTTTTATTCCTCATATAGTTTTTTTTTTTTTTTTTTTTTTTTTTTTTTTTTTTTTTTTTTTAAATAAAATAAAAATAAATCATTTTAATTGGTCAAATAGGCCTTCCTTCAACCCAGTTTCCACTTCTAGTTGTACTGGTATGAGAGTGCCAAATCAAGCCTGATTTAGAAAGCTAAGCAGGCTTGACCCTGGGTAGTGCTCGGATGGGAGACCACCTGGTCCTGTAAGCTTTTCAGATTTATTCCTCATATTGCTTTTTTTTTTTAATGAAATAAAATAAAAATAAATCATTTTAATTGGGCAAATAGGCCTTCCTTCAACCCAGTTTCCACTTCTAGTTGTACTGGTATGAGAGTGCCAGATCAAGCCTGATTTAGAAAGCTAAGCAGGCTTGACCCTGGGTAGTGCTCGGATGGGAGACCACCTGGTCCTGTAAGCTTTTCAGTTTTATTCCTCATATAGTTTTTTATTTTTTATTTTTATTTTTTATTTTTTATTTATTTTTTTTTTTTTTTTGGTTTAAATAAAATAAAAATAAATCATTTTAATTGGTCAAATAGGCCTTCCTTCAACCCAGTTTCCACTTCTAGTTGTACTGGTATGAGAGTGCCAGATCAAGCCTGATTTAGAAAGCTAAGCAGGCTTGACCCTGGGTAGTGCTCGGATGCGAGACCACCTGGTCCTGTAAGCTTTTCAGTTTTATTCCTCATATAGTTTTTTTTTTTTTTTTGGTTTAATAAAATAAAAATAAATCATTTTAATTGGTCAAATAGGCCTTCCTTCAACCCAGTTTCCACTTCTAGTTGTACTGGTATGAGAGTGCCAGATCAAGCCTGATTTAGAAAGCTAAGCAGGCTTGACCCTGGGTAGTGCTCGGATGGGAGACCACCTGGTCCTGTAAGCTTTTCAGTTTTATTCCTCATATAGTTTTTTTTTTTTGTGTTGTTTAAATAAAATAAAAATAAATCATTTTAATTGGTTAAATAGGCCTTCCTTCAACACAGTTTCCACTTCTAGTTGTACTGGTATGTGAGTGCCAGATCAAGCCTGATTTAGAAAGCTAAGCAGGCTTGACCCTGGGTAGCGCTTGGATGGGAGACCACCTGGTCCTGTAAGCTTTTCAGTTTTATTCCTCATATTGCTTTTTTTTATTAATGAAATAAAATAAAAATAAATCATTTTAAATGGTCAAATAGGCCTTCCTTCAACCCAGTTTCCACTTCTAGTTGTACTGGTATGTGAGTGCCAGATCAAGCCTGATGTAGAAAGCTAAGCAGGCTTGACCCTGGGTAGCGCTTGGATGGGAGACCACCTGGTCCTGTAAGCTTTTCAGTTTTATTCCTCATATTGCTTTTTTTTTTTATATGAAATAAAATAAAAATAAATCATTTTAATTGGTCAAATAGGCCTTCCTTCAACCCAGTTTCCACTTCTAGTTGTACTGGTATGAGAGTGCCAAATCAAGCCTGATTTAGAAAGCTAAGCAGGCTTGACCCTGGGTAGTGCTCGGATGGGAGACCACCTGGTCCTGTAAGCTTTTCAGATTTATTCCTCATATTGCTTTTTTTTTTTAATGAAATAAAATAAAAATAAATCATTTTAATTGGGCAAATAGGCCTTCCTTCAACCCAGTTTCCACTTCTAGTTGTACTGGTATGAGAGTGCCAGATCAAGCCTGATTTAGAAAGCTAAGCAGGCTTGACCCTGGGTAGTGCTCGGATGGGAGACCACCTGGTCCTGTAAGCTTTTCAGTTTTATTCCTCATATAGTTTTTTATTTTTTATTTTTATTTTTTATTTTTTATTTATTTATTTTTTTTTTTTGGTTTAAATAAAATAAAAATAAATCATTTTAATTGGTCAAATAGGCCTTCCTTCAACCCCGTTTCCACTTCTAGTTGTACTGGTATGAGAGTGCCAAATCAAGCCTGATTTAGAAAGCTAAGCAGGCTTGACCCTGGGTAGTGCTCGGATGGGAGACCACCTGGTCCTGTAAGCTTTTCAGTTTTATTCCTCATATTGCTTTTTTTTTTTTAATGAAATAAAATAAAAATAAATCATTTTAATTGGTCAAATAGGCCTTCCTTCAACCCAGTTTCCACTTCTAGTTGTACTGGTATGAGAGTGCCAGATCAAGCCTGATTTAGAAAGCTAAGCAGGCTTGACCCTGGGTAGTGCTCAGATGGGAGACCACCTGGTCCTGTAAGCTTTTCAGTTTTATTCCTCATATAGTTTTTTTTTTTTTTTTTTTTTTTTTTTTTAAAAATAAAATAAAAATAAATCATTTTAATTGGTTAAATAGGCCTTCCTTCAACGCAGTTTCCACTTCTAGTTGTGCTGGTATGTGAGTGCCAGATCAAGCCTGATTTAGAAAGCTAAGCAGGCTTGACCCTGGGTAGCGCTTGGATGGGAGACCACCTGGTCCTGTAAGCTTTTCAGTTTTATTCCTCATATTGCTTTTTTTTTTTTAATGAAATAAAATGAAAAATAAATCATTTTAATTGGTCAAATAGGCCTTCCTTCAACCCAGTTTCCACTTCTAGTTGTACTGGTATGTGAGTGCCAGTTCAAGCCTGATTTAGAAAGCTAAGCAGGCTTGACCCTGGGTAGTGCTTGGATGGGAGACCACCTGGTCCTGTAAGCTTTTCAGTTTTATTCCTCATATAGTTTTTTTTTTTTGTTTTGTTTAAATAAAATAAAAATAAATCATTTTAATTTGTTAAATAGGCCTTCCTTCAACCCAGTTTCCACTTCTAGTTGTACTGGTATGAGAGTGCCAGATCAAGCCTGATTTAGAAAGCTAAGCAGGCTTGACCCTGGGTAGTGCTTGGATGGGAGACCACCTGGTCCTGTAAGCTTTTTCAGTTTTATTCCTCATATAGTTTTTTTTTTTTTTTTTTTTTTTTTTTTTTTTTTTTTTTTTTTTTTTTTAAATAAAATAAAAATAAATCATTTTAATTGGTCAAATAGGCCTTCCTTCAACCCAGTTTCCACTTCTAGTTGTACTGGTATGAGAGTGCCAAATCAAGCCTGATTTAGAAAGCTAAGCAGGCTTGACCCTGGGTAGTGCTCGGATGGGAGACCACCTGGTCCTGTAAGCTTTTCAGATTTATTCCTCATATTGCTTTTTTTTTTTAATGAAATAAAATAAAAATAAATCATTTTAATTGGGCAAATAGGCCTTCCTTCAACCCAGTTTCCACTTCTAGTTGTACTGGTATGAGAGTGCCAGATCAAGCCTGATTTAGAAAGCTAAGCAGGCTTGACCCTGGGTAGTGCTCGGATGGGAGACCACCTGGTCCTGTAAGCTTTTCAGTTTTATTCCTCATATAGTTTTTTATTTTTTATTTTTATTTTTTATTTTTTATTTATTTTTTTTTTTTTTTGGTTTAAATAAAATAAAAATAAATCATTTTAATTGGTCAAATAGGCCTTCCTTCAACCCAGTTTCCACTTCTAGTTGTACTGGTATGAGAGTGCCAGATCAAGCCTGATTTAGAAAGCTAAGCAGGCTTGACCCTGGGTAGTGCTCGGATGGGAGACCACCTGGTCCTGTAAGCTTTTCAGTTTTATTCCTCATATAGTTTTTTTTTTTTTTTTTGGTTTAAATAAAATAAAAATAAATCATTTTAATTGGTCAAATAGGCCTTCCTTCAACACAGTTTCCACTTCTAGTTGTACTGGTATGTGAGTGCCAGATCAAGCCTGATTTAGAAAGCTAAGCAGGCTTGACCCTGGGTAGCGCTTGGATGGGAGACCACCTGGTCCTGTAAGCTTTTCAGTTTTATTCCTCATATTGCTTTTTTTTTTTAATGAAATAAAATAAAAATAAATCATTTTAATTGGTCAAATAGGCCTTCCTTCAACCCAGTTTCCACTTCTAGTTGTACTGGTATGTGAGTGCCAGATCAAGCCTGATGTAGAAAGCTAAGCAGGCTTGACCCTGGGTAGCGCTTGGATGGGAGACCACCTGGTCCTGTAAGCTTTTCAGTTTTATTCCTCATATTGCTTTTTTTTTTTATATGAAATAAAATAAAAATAAATCATTTTAATTGGTCAAATAGGCCTTCCTTCAACCCAGTTTCCACTTCTAGTTGTACTGGTATGTGAGTGCCAGATCAAGCCTGATTTAGAAAGCTAAGCAGGCTTGACCCTGGGTAGTGCTTGGATGGGAGAACACCTGGTCCTGTAAGCTTTTCAGTTTTATTCCTCATATAGTTTTTTTTTTTTGTGTTGTTTAAATAAAATAAAAATAAATCATTTTAATTGGTTAAATAGGCCTTCCTTCAATGCAGTTTCCACTTCTAGTTGTACTGGTATGTGAGTGCCAGATCAAGCCTGATTTAGAAAGCTAAGCAGGCTTGACCCTGGGTAGCGCTTGGATGGGAGACCACCTGGTCCTGTAAGCTTTTCAGTTTTATTCCTCATATTGCTTTTTTTTTTTTAATGAAATAAAATAAAAATAAATCATTTTAATTGGGCAAATAGGCCTTCCTTCAACCCAGTTTCCACTTCTAGTTGTACTGGTATGAGAGTGCCAGATCAAGCCTGATTTAGAAAGCTAAGCAGGCTTGACCCTGGGTAGTGCTCGGATGGGAGACCACCTGGTCCTGTAAGCTTTTCAGTTTTATTCCTCATATAGTTTTTTATTTTTTATTTTTATTTTTTATTTTTTATTTATTTATTTTTTCTTGTGGTTTAAATAAAATAAAAATAAATCATTTTAATTGGTCAAATAGGCCTTCCTTCAACCCCGTTTCCACTTCTAGTTGTACTGGTATGAGAGTGCCAAATCAAGCCTGATTTAGAAAGCTAAGCAGGCTTGACCCTGGGTAGTGCTCGGATGGGAGACCACCTGGTCCTGTAAGCTTTTCAGTTTTATTCCTCATATAGTTTTTTTTTTTTTGTGTTGTTTAAATAAAATAAAAATAAATCATTTTAATTGGTCAAATAGGCCTTCCTTCAACGCAGTTTCCACTTCTAGTTGTACTGGTATGAGAGTGCCAAATCAAGCCTGATTTAGAAAGCTAAGCAGGCTTGACCCTGGGTAGTGCTCGGATGGGAGACCACCTGGTCCTGTAAGCTTTTCAGTTTTATTCCTCATATTGCTTTTTTTTTTTAAATGAAATAAAATAAAAATAAATCATTTTAATTGGTTAAATAGGCCTTCCTTCAACACAGTTTCCACTTCTAGTTGTACTGGTATGTGAGTGCCAGATCAAGCCTGATTTAGAAAGCTAAGCAGGCTTGACCCTGGGTAGCGCTTGGATGGGAGACCACCTGGTCCTGTAAGCTTTTCAGTTTTATTCCTCATATTGCTTTTTTTTTTTTAATGAAATAAAATAAAAATAAATCATTTTAATTGGTCAAATAGGCCTTCCTTCAACCCAGTTTCCACTTCTAGTTGTACTGGGATGTGAGTGCCAGATCAAGCCTGATTTAGAAAGCTAAGCAGGCTTGACCCTGGGTAGTGCTTGGATGGGAGACCACCTGGTCCTGTAAACTTTTCAGTTTTATTCCTCATATAGTTTTTTATTTTTTATTTTTTTATTTTTATTTTTTTTTTTAATTTATTTTTTTTTTTTTGTGGTTTAAATAAAATAAAAATAAATCATTTTAATTGGTCAAATAGGCCTTCCTTCAACCCAGTTTCCACTTCTAGTTGTACTGGTATGAGAGTGCCAAATCAAGCCTGATTTAGAAAGCTAAGCAGGCTTGACCCTGGGTAGTGCTCGGATGGGAGACCACCTGGTCCTGTAAGCTTTTCAGTTTTATTCCTCATATTGCTTTTTTTTTTAATGAAATAAAATAAAAATAAATCATTTTAATTGGTCAAATAGGCCTTCCTTCAACCCAGTTTCCACTTCTAGTTGTACTGGTATGTGAGTGCCAGTTCAAGCCTGATTTAGAAAGCTAAGCAGGCTTGACCCTGGGTAGTGCTTGGATGGGAGACCACCTGGTCCTGTAAGCTTTTCAGTTTTATTCCTCATATAGTTTTTTTTTTTTGTTTTGTTTAAATAAAATAAAAATAAATCATTTTAATTTGTTAAATAGGCCTTCCTTCAACCCAGTTTCCACTTCTAGTTGTACTGGTATGAGAGTGCCAGATCAAGCCTGATTTAGAAAGCTAAGCAGGCTTGACCCTGGGTAGTGCTTGGATGGGAGACCACCTGGTCCTGTAAGCTTTTTCAGTTTTATTCCTCATATAGTTTTTTTTTTTTTTTTTTTTTTTTTTTTTTTTTTTTTTTTTTAAATAAAATAAAAATAAATCATTTTAATTGGTCAAATAGGCCTTCCTTCAACCCAGTTTCCACTTCTAGTTGTACTGGTATGAGAGTGCCAAATCAAGCCTGATTTAGAAAGCTAAGCAGGCTTGACCCTGGGTAGTGCTCGGATGGGAGACCACCTGGTCCTGTAAGCTTTTCAGATTTATTCCTCATATTGCTTTTTTTTTTTAATGAAATAAAATAAAAATAAATCATTTTAATTGGGCAAATAGGCCTTCCTTCAACCCAGTTTCCACTTCTAGTTGTACTGGTATGAGAGTGCCAGATCAAGCCTGATTTAGAAAGCTAAGCAGGCTTGACCCTGGGTAGTGCTCGGATGGGAGACCACCTGGTCCTGTAAGCTTTTCAGTTTTATTCCTCATATAGTTTTTTATTTTTTATTTTTATTTTTTATTTTTTATTTATTTTTTTTTTTTTTTGGTTTAAATAAAATAAAAATAAATCATTTTAATTGGTCAAATAGGCCTTCCTTCAACCCAGTTTCCACTTCTAGTTGTACTGGTATGAGAGTGCCAGATCAAGCCTGATTTAGAAAGCTAAGCAGGCTTGACCCTGGGTAGTGCTCGGATGGGAGACCACCTGGTCCTGTAAGCTTTTCAGTTTTATTCCTCATATAGTTTTTTTTTTTTTTTTTGGTTTAAATAAAATAAAAATAAATCATTTTAATTGGTCAAATAGGCCTTCCTTCAACACAGTTTCCACTTCTAGTTGTACTGGTATGTGAGTGCCAGATCAAGCCTGATTTAGAAAGCTAAGCAGGCTTGACCCTGGGTAGCGCTTGGATGGGAGACCACCTGGTCCTGTAAGCTTTTCAGTTTTATTCCTCATATTGCTTTTTTTTTTTAATGAAATAAAATAAAAATAAATCATTTTAATTGGTCAAATAGGCCTTCCTTCAACCCAGTTTCCACTTCTAGTTGTACTGGTATGTGAGTGCCAGATCAAGCCTGATGTAGAAAGCTAAGCAGGCTTGACCCTGGGTAGCGCTTGGATGGGAGACCACCTGGTCCTGTAAGCTTTTCAGTTTTATTCCTCATATTGCTTTTTTTTTTATATGAAATAAAATAAAAATAAATCATTTTAATTGGTCAAATAGGCCTTCCTTCAACCCAGTTTCCACTTCTAGTTGTACTGGTATGTGAGTGCCAGATCAAGCCTGATTTAGAAAGCTAAGCAGGCTTGACCCTGGGTAGTGCTTGGATGGGAGAACACCTGGTCCTGTAAGCTTTTCAGTTTTATTCCTCATATAGTTTTTTTTTTTTGTGTTGTTTAAATAAAATAAAAATAAATCATTTTAATTGGTTAAATAGGCCTTCCTTCAATGCAGTTTCCACTTCTAGTTGTACTGGTATGTGAGTGCCAGATCAAGCCTGATTTAGAAAGCTAAGCAGGCTTGACCCTGGGTAGCGCTTGGATGGGAGACCACCTGGTCCTGTAAGCTTTTCAGTTTTATTCCTCATATTGCTTTTTTTTTTTTAATGAAATAAAATAAAAATAAATCATTTTAATTGGGCAAATAGGCCTTCCTTCAACCCAGTTTCCACTTCTAGTTGTACTGGTATGAGAGTGCCAGATCAAGCCTGATTTAGAAAGCTAAGCAGGCTTGACCCTGGGTAGTGCTCGGATGGGAGACCACCTGGTCCTGTAAGCTTTTCAGTTTTATTCCTCATATAGTTTTTTATTTTTTATTTTTATTTTTTATTTTTTATTTATTTATTTTTTCTTGTGGTTTAAATAAAATAAAAATAAATCATTTTAATTGGTCAAATAGGCCTTCCTTCAACCCCGTTTCCACTTCTAGTTGTACTGGTATGAGAGTGCCAAATCAAGCCTGATTTAGAAAGCTAAGCAGGCTTGACCCTGGGTAGTGCTCGGATGGGAGACCACCTGGTCCTGTAAGCTTTTCAGTTTTATTCCTCATATAGTTTTTTTTTTTTTGTGTTGTTTAAATAAAATAAAAATAAATCATTTTAATTGGTCAAATAGGCCTTCCTTCAACGCAGTTTCCACTTCTAGTTGTACTGGTATGAGAGTGCCAAATCAAGCCTGATTTAGAAAGCTAAGCAGGCTTGACCCTGGGTAGTGCTCGGATGGGAGACCACCTGGTCCTGTAAGCTTTTCAGTTTTATTCCTCATATTGCTTTTTTTTTTTAAATGAAATAAAATAAAAATAAATCATTTTAATTGGTTAAATAGGCCTTCCTTCAACACAGTTTCCACTTCTAGTTGTACTGGTATGTGAGTGCCAGATCAAGCCTGATTTAGAAAGCTAAGCAGGCTTGACCCTGGGTAGCGCTTGGATGGGAGACCACCTGGTCCTGTAAGCTTTTCAGTTTTATTCCTCATATTGCTTTTTTTTTTTTAATGAAATAAAATAAAAATAAATCATTTTAATTGGTCAAATAGGCCTTCCTTCAACCCAGTTTCCACTTCTAGTTGTACTGGGATGTGAGTGCCAGATCAAGCCTGATTTAGAAAGCTAAGCAGGCTTGACCCTGGGTAGTGCTTGGATGGGAGACCACCTGGTCCTGTAAACTTTTCAGTTTTATTCCTCATATAGTTTTTTATTTTTTATTTTTTTATTTTTATTTTTTTTTTTAATTTATTTATTTTTTTTTGTGGTTTAAATAAAATAAAAATAAATCATTTTAATTGGTCAAATAGGCCTTCCTTCAACCCAGTTTCCACTTCTAGTTGTACTGGTATGAGAGTGCCAAATCAAGCCTGATTTAGAAAGCTAAGCAGGCTTGACCCTGGGTAGTGCTCGGATGGGAGACCACCTGGTCCTGTAAGCTTTTCAGTTTTATTCCTCATATTGCTTTTTTTTTTAATGAAATAAAATAAAAATAAATCATTTTAATTGGTCAAATAGGCCTTCCTTCAACCCAGTTTCCACTTCTAGTTGTACTGGTATGAGAGTGCCAGATCAAGCCTGATTTAGAAAGCTAAGCAGGCTTGACCCTGGGTAGTGCTCGGATGGGAGACCACCTGGTCCTGTAAGCTTTTCAGTTTTATTCCTCATATAGTTTTTTTTTTTTTTTGTGGTTTAAATAAAATAAAAATAAATCATTTTAATTGGTCAAATAGGCCTTCCTTCAACCCAGTTTCCACTTCTAGTTGTACTGGTATGAGAGTGCCAAATCAAGCCTGATTTAGAAAGCTAAGCAGGCTTGACCCTGGGTAGTGCTCGAATGGGAGACCACCTGGTCCTGTAAGCTTTTCAGTTTTATTCCTCATATAGTTTTTTTTTTTTTGTGTTGTTTAAATAAAATAAAAATAAATCATTTTAATTGGTCAAATAGGCCTTCCTTCAACGCAGTTTCCACTTCTAGTTGTACTGGTATGTGAGTGCCAGATCAAGCCTGATTTAGAAAGCTAAGCAGGCTTGACCCCAGGTAGCGCTTGGATGGGAGACCACCTGGTCCTGTAAGCTTTTCAGTTTTATTCCTCATATAGTCTTTTTTTTTTTTTTTTTTTTTAAATAAAATAAAAATAAATCATTTTAATTGGTCAAATAGGCCTTCCTTCAACCCAGTTTCCACTTCTAGTTGTACTGGTATGTGAGTGCCAGATCAAGCCTGATGTAGAAAGCTAAGCAGGCTTGACCCTGGGTAGCGCTTGGATGGGAGACCACCTGGTCCTGTAAGCTTTTCAGTTTTATTCCTCATATTGCTTTTTTTTTTAAAATGAAATAAAATAAAAATAAATCATTTTAATTGGTTAAATAGGCCTTCCTTCAACGCAGTTTCCACTTCTAGTTGTACTGGTATGTGAGTGCCAGATCAAGCCTGATTTAGAAAGCTAAGCAGGCTTGACC
Source organism: Clarias gariepinus (assembly GCF_024256425.1). Taxonomy (NCBI): domain Eukaryota; kingdom Metazoa; phylum Chordata; class Actinopteri; order Siluriformes; family Clariidae; genus Clarias; species Clarias gariepinus. The sequence continues at coordinate 9,688,241 of NC_071114.1, read as the reverse complement.
CTGGGTAGCGCTTGGATGGGAGACCACCTGGTCCTGTAAGCTTTTCAGTTTTATTCCTCATATTGCTTTTTTTTTTTTATGAAATAAAATAAAAATAAATCATTTTAATTGGGCAAATAGGCCTTCCTTCAACCCAGTTTCCACTTCTAGTTGTACTGGTATTAGAGTGCCAGATCAAGCCTGATTTAGAAAGCTAAGCAGGCTTGACCATGGGTAGTGCTCGGATGGGAGACCACCTGGTCCTGTAAGCTTTTCAGTTTTATTCCTCATATAGTTTTTTTTTTTTTTTTTTTATTTTATTTATTTATTTTTTTTTTTTTTTTTATTTTTTTGTGGTTTAAATAAAATAAAAATAAATCATTTTAATTGGTCAAATAGGCCTTCCTTCAACCCAGTTTCCACTTCTAGTTGTACTGGTATGAGAGTGCCAAATCAAGCCTGATTTAGAAAGCTAAGCAGGCTTGACCCTGGGTAGTGCTCGGATGGGAGACCACCTGGTCCTGTAAGCTTTTCAGTTTTATTCCTCATATAGTTTTTTTTTTTTTGTGTTGTTTAAATAAAATAAAAATAAATCATTTTAATTGGTCAAATAGGCCTTCCTTCAACGCAGTTTCCACTTCTAGTTGTACTGGTATGAGAGTGCCAAATCAAGCCTGATTTAGAAAGCTAAGCAGGCTTGACCCTGGGTAGTGCTCGGATGGGAGACCACCTGGTCCTGTAAGCTTTTCAGTTTTATTCCTCATATAGTTTTTTTTTTTTTGTGTTGTTTAAATAAAATAAAAATAAATCATTTTAATTGGTCAAATAGGCCTTCCTTCAACGCAGTTTCCACTTCTAGTTGTACTGGTATGTGAGTGCCAGATCAAGCCTGATTTAGAAAGCTAAGCAGGCTTGACCCCGGGTAGCGCTTGGATGGGAGACCACCTGGTCCTGTAAGCTTTTCAGTTTTATTCCTCATATAGTCTTTTTTTTTTTTTTTTTTTTTAGATAAAATAAAAATAAATCATTTTAATTGGTCAAATAGGCCTTCCTTCAACCCAGTTTCCACTTCTAGTTGTACTGGTATGTGAGTGCCAGATCAAGCCTGATGTAGAAAGCTAAGCAGGCTTGACCCTGGGTAGCGCTTGGATGGGAGACCACCTGGTCCTGTAAGCTTTTCAGTTTTATTCCTCATATTGCTTTTTTTTTTTAATGAAATAAAATAAAAATAAATCATTTTAATTGGTCAAATAGGCCTTCCTTCAACCCACTTTCCACTTCCAGTTGTACTGGTATGTGAGTGCCAGATCAAGCCTGATTTAGAAAGCTAAGCAGGCTTGACCCTGGGTAGTGCTTGGATGGGAGACCACCTGGTCCTGTAAGCTTTTCAGTTTTATTCCTCATATAGTTTTTTTTTTTTGTGTTGTTTAAATAAAATAAAAATAAATCATTTTAATTGGTTAAATAGGCCTTCCTTCAACGGAGTTTCCACTTCTAGTTGTACTGGTATGTGAGTGCCAGATCCAGCCTGATTTAGAAAGCTAAGCAGGCTTGACCCTGGGTAGCGCTTGGATGGGAGACCACCTGGTCCTGTAAGCTTTTCAGTTTTATTCCTCATATTGCTTTTTTTTTTTAAATGAAATAAATTAAAAATAAATCATTTTAATTGGGCAAATAGGCCTTCCTTCAACCCAGTTTCCACTTCTAGTTGTACTGGTATGAGAGTGCCAGATCAAGCCTGATTTAGAAAGCTAAGCAGGCTTGACCCTGGGTAGTGCTCGCATGGGAGACCACCTGGTCCTGTAAGCTTTTCAGTTTTATTCCTCATATAGTTTTTTATTTTTTATTTTTATTTTTTATTTTTTATTTATTTTTTTTTTTTGTGGTTTAAATAAAATAAAAATAAATCATTTTAATTGGTCAAATAGGCCTTCCTTCAACCCAGTTTCCACTTCTAGTTGTACTGGTATGAGAGTGCCAAATCAAGCCTGATTTAGAAAGCTAAGCAGGCTTGACCCTGGGTAGTGCTCGGATGGGAGACCACCTGGTCCTGTAAGCTTTTCAGTTTTATTCCTCATATTGCTTTTTTTTTTTTAATGAAATAAAATAAAAATAAATCATTTTAATTGGTCAAATAGGCCTTCCTTCAACCCAGTTTCCACTTCTAGTTGTACTGGTATGAGAGTGCCAGATCAAGCCTCATTTAGAAAGCTAAGCAGGCTTGACCCTGGGTAGTGCTCGGATGGGAGACCACCTGGTCCTGTAAGCTTTTCAGTTTTATTCCTCATATAGTTTTTTTTTTTTTTTGTGGTTTAAATAAAATAAAAATAAATCATTTTAATTGGTCAAATAGGCCTTCCTTCAACCCAGTTTCCACTTCTAGTTGTACTGGTATGAGAGTGCCAAATCAAGCCTGATTTAGAAAGCTAAGCAGGCTTGACCCTGGGTGGTGCTCGGATGGGAGACCACCTGGTCCTGTAAGCTTTTCAGTTTTATTCCTCATATAGTTTTTTTTTTTTTGTGTTGTTTAAATAAAATAAAAATAAATCATTTTAATTGGTCAAATAGGCCTTCCTTCAACGCAGTTTCCACTTCTAGTTGTACTGGTATGAGAGTGCCAGATCAAGCCTGATTTAGAAAGCTAAGCAGGCTTGACCCTGGGTAGTGCTTGGATGGGAGACCACCTGGTCCTGTAAGCTTTTCAGTTTTATTCCTCACATAGTTTTTTTTTTTTTTTTTTTAAATAAAATAAAAATAAATCATTTTAATTGGTCAAATAGGCCTTCCTTCAACCCAGTTTCCACTTCTAGTTGTACTGGTATGAGAGTGCCAGATCAAGCCTGATTTAGAAAGCTAAGCAGGCTTGACCCTGGGTAGTGCTTGGATGGGAGACCACCTGGTCCTGTAAGCTTTTCAGTTTTATTCCTCATATTGCTTTTTTTTTTTTAATGAAATAAAATAAAAATAAATCATTTTAATTGGTTAAATAGGCCTTCCTTCAACGCAGTTTCCACTTCTAGTTGTACTGGTATGTGAGTGCCAGATCAAGCCTGATTTAGAAAGCTAAGCAGGCTTGACCCTGGGTAGTGCTCGGATGGGAGACCACCTGGTCCTGTAAGCTTTTCAGATTTATTCCTCATATAGTTTTTTTTTTTTTTTTTTTTTTTTTTTTTTTTTTTTTTTTTTTTTTTGTGGTTTAAATAAAATAAAAATAAATCATTTTAATTGGTCAAATAGGCCTTCCTTCAACCCAGTTTCCACTTCTAGTTGTACTGGTATGAGAGTGCCAAATCAAGCCTGATTTAGAAAGCTAAGCAGGCTTGACCCTGGGTAGTGCTCGGATGGGAGACCACCTGGTCCTGTAAGCTTTTCAGTTTTATTCCTCATATAGTTTTTTTTTTTTTGTGTTGTTTAAATAAAATAAAAATAAATCATTTTAATTGGTCAAATAGGCCTTCCTTCAACGCAGTTTCCACTTCTAGTTGTACTGGTATGAGAATGCCAGATCAAGCCTGATGTAGAAAGCTAAGCAGGCTTGACCCTGGGTAGCGCTTGGATGGGAGACCACCTGGTCCTGTAAGCTTTTCAGTTTTATTCCTCATATTGCTTTTTTTTTTTAAATGAAATAAAATAAAAATAAATCATTTTAATTGGTTAAATAGGCCTTCCTTCAACGCAGTTTCCACTTCTAGTTGTACTGGTATGTGAGTGCCAGATCAAGCCTGATTTAGAAAGCTAAGCAGGCTTGACCCTGGGTAGCGCTTGGATGGGAGACCACCTGGTCCTGTAAGCTTTTCAGTTTTATTCCTCATATTGCTTTTTTTTTTTTATGAAATAAAATAAAAATAAATCATTTTAATTGGTCAAATAGGCCTTCCTTCAACCCAGTTTCCACTTCTAGTTGTACTGGTATTAGAGTGCCAGATCAAGCCTGATTTAGAAAGCTAAGCAGGCTTGACCATGGGTAGTGCTCGGATGGGAGACCACCTGGTCCTGTAAGCTTTTCAGTTTTATTCCTCATATAGTTTTTTTTTTTTTTTTTTTATTTTATTTTTTTTATTTTTTTTTTTTTTTTATTTTTTTGTGGTTTAAATAAAATAAAAATAAATCATTTTAATTGGTCAAATAGGCCTTCCTTCAACCCAGTTTCCACTTCTAGTTGTACTGGTATGAGAGTGCCAAATCAAGCCTGATTTAGAAAGCTAAGCAGGCTTGACCCTGGGTAGTGCTCGGATGGGAGACCACCTGGTCCTGTAAGCTTTTCAGTTTTATTCCTCATATAGTTTTTTTTTTTTTGTGTTGTTTAAATAAAATAAAAATAAATCATTTTAATTGGTCAAATAGGCCTTCCTTCAACGCAGTTTCCACTTCTAGTTGTACTGGTATGAGAGTGCCAAATCAAGCCTGATTTAGAAAGCTAAGCAGGCTTGACCCTGGGTAGTGCTCGGATGGGAGACCACCTGGTCCTGTAAGCTTTTCAGTTTTATTCCTCATATAGTTTTTTTTTTTTTGTGTTGTTTAAATAAAATAAAAATAAATCATTTTAATTGGTCAAATAGGCCTTCCTTCAACGCAGTTTCCACTTCTAGTTGTACTGGTATGTGAGTGCCAGATCAAGCCTGATTTAGAAAGCTAAGCAGGCTTGACCCCGGGTAGCGCTTGGATGGGAGACCACCTGGTCCTGTAAGCTTTTCAGTTTTATTCCTCATATAGTCTTTTTTTTTTTTTTTTTTTTTAGATAAAATAAAAATAAATCATTTTAATTGGTCAAATAGGCCTTCCTTCAACCCAGTTTCCACTTCTAGTTGTACTGGTATGTGAGTGCCAGATCAAGCCTGATGTAGAAAGCTAAGCAGGCTTGACCCTGGGTAGCGCTTGGATGGGAGACCACCTGGTCCTGTAAGCTTTTCAGTTTTATTCCTCATATTGCTTTTTTTTTTTAATGAAATAAAATAAAAATAAATCATTTTAATTGGTCAAATAGGCCTTCCTTCAACCCACTTTCCACTTCCAGTTGTACTGGTATGTGAGTGCCAGATCAAGCCTGATTTAGAAAGCTAAGCAGGCTTGACCCTGGGTAGTGCTTGGATGGGAGACCACCTGGTCCTGTAAGCTTTTCAGTTTTATTCCTCATATAGTTTTTTTTTTTTGTGTTGTTTAAATAAAATAAAAATAAATCATTTTAATTGGTTAAATAGGCCTTCCTTCAACGGAGTTTCCACTTCTAGTTGTACTGGTATGTGAGTGCCAGATCCAGCCTGATTTAGAAAGCTAAGCAGGCTTGACCCTGGGTAGCGCTTGGATGGGAGACCACCTGGTCCTGTAAGCTTTTCAGTTTTATTCCTCATATTGCTTTTTTTTTTTAAATGAAATAAATTAAAAATAAATCATTTTAATTGGGCAAATAGGCCTTCCTTCAACCCAGTTTCCACTTCTAGTTGTACTGGTATGAGAGTGCCAGATCAAGCCTGATTTAGAAAGCTAAGCAGGCTTGACCCTGGGTAGTGCTCGCATGGGAGACCACCTGGTCCTGTAAGCTTTTCAGTTTTATTCCTCATATAGTTTTTTATTTTTTATTTTTATTTTTTATTTTTTATTTATTTTTTTTTTTTGTGGTTTAAATAAAATAAAAATAAATCATTTTAATTGGTCAAATAGGCCTTCCTTCAACCCAGTTTCCACTTCTAGTTGTACTGGTATGAGAGTGCCAAATCAAGCCTGATTTAGAAAGCTAAGCAGGCTTGACCCTGGGTAGTGCTCGG
>NC_071114.1:9675000-9677500 GCF_024256425.1 Clarias gariepinus | reverse complement strand
CAGATCAAGCCTGATTTAGAAAGCTAAGCAGGCTTGACCCTGGGTAGTGCTTGGATGGGAGACCACCTGGTCCTGTAAGCTTTTTCAGTTTTATTCCTCATATAGTTTTTTTTTTTTTTTTTTTTTGTTTTTTTTTTTTTTTTTTAAATAAAATAAAAATAAATCATTTTAATTGGTCAAATAGGCCTTCCTTCAACCCAGTTTCCACTTCTAGTTGTACTGGTATGAGAGTGCCAAATCAAGCCTGATTTAGAAAGCTAAGCAGGCTTGACCCTGGGTAGTGCTCGGATGGGAGACCACCTGGTCCTGTAAGCTTTTCAGATTTATTCCTCATATTGCTTTTTTTTTTTAATGAAATAAAATAAAAATAAATCATTTTTATTGGGCAAATAGGCCTTCCTTCAACCCAGTTTCCACTTCTAGTTGTACTGGTATGAGAGTGCCAGATCAAGCCTGATTTAGAAAGCTAAGCAGGCTTGACCCTGGGTAGTGCTCGGATGGGAGACCACCTGGTCCTGTAAGCTTTTCAGTTTTATTCCTCATATAGTTTTTTATTTTTTATTTTTATTTTTTATTTTTTATTTATTTTTTTTTTTTTTTGGTTTAAATAAAATAAAAATAAATCATTTTAATTGGTCAAATAGGCCTTCCTTCAACCCAGTTTCCACTTCTAGTTGTACTGGTATGAGAGTGCCAGATCAAGCCTGATTTAGAAAGCTAAGCAGGCTTGACCCTGGGTAGTGCTCGGATGGGAGACCACCTGGTCCTGTAAGCTTTTCAGTTTTATTCCTCATATAGTTTTTTTTTTTTTTTTGGTTTAAATAAAATAAAAATAAATCATTTTAATTGGTCAAATAGGCCTTCCTTCAACCCAGTTTCCACTTCTAGTTGTACTGGTATGAGAGTGCCAAATCAAGCCTGATTTAGAAAGCTAAGCAGGCTTGACCCTGGGTAGTGCTCGGATGGGAGACCACCTGGTCCTGTAAGCTTTTCAGTTTTATTCCTCATATAGTTTTTTTTTTTTGTGTTATTTAAATAAAATAAAAATAAATCATTTTAATTGGTTAAATAGGCCTTCCTTCAACACAGTTTCCACTTCTAGTTGTACTGGTATGTGAGTGCCAGATCAAGCCTGATTTAGAAAGCTAAGCAGGCTTGACCCTGGGTAGCGCTTGGATGGGAGACCACCTGGTCCTGTAAGCTTTTCAGTTTTATTCCTCATATTGCTTTTTTTTTTTAATGAAATAAAATAAAAATAAATCATTTTAATTGGTCAAATAGGCCTTCCTTCAACCCAGTTTCCACTTCTAGTTGTACTGGTATGTGAGTGCCAGATCAAGCCTGATGTAGAAAGCTAAGCAGGCTTGACCCTGGGTAGCGCTTGGATGGGAGACCACCTGGTCCTGTAAGCTTTTCAGTTTTATTCCTCATATTGCTTTTTTTTTTTATATGAAATAAAATAAAAATAAATCATTTTAATTGGTCAAATAGGCCTTCCTTCAACCCAGTTTCCACTTCTAGTTGTACTGGTATGAGAGTGCCAAATCAAGCCTGATTTAGAAAGCTAAGCAGGCTTGACCCTGGGTAGTGCTCGGATGGGAGACCACCTGGTCCTGTAAGCTTTTCAGATTTATTCCTCATATTGCTTTTTTTTTTTTAATGAAATAAAATAAAAATAAATCATTTTAATTGGGCAAATAGGCCTTCCTTCAACCCAGTTTCCACTTCTAGTTGTACTGGTATGAGAGTGCCAGATCAAGCCTGATTTAGAAAGCTAAGCAGGCTTGACCCTGGGTAGTGCTCGGATGGGAGACCACCTGGTCCTGTAAGCTTTTCAGTTTTATTCCTCATATAGTTTTTTATTTTTTATTTTTATTTTTTATTTTTTATTTATTATTTTTTTTTTTTGGTTTAAATAAAATAAAAATAAATCATTTTAATTGGTCAAATAGGCCTTCCTTCAACCCCGTTTCCACTTCTAGTTGTACTGGTATGAGAGTGCCAAATCAAGCCTGATTTAGAAAGCTAAGCAGGCTTGACCCTGGGTAGTGCTCGGATGGGAGACCACCTGGTCCTGTAAGCTTTTCAGTTTTATTCCTCATATTGCTTTTTTTTTTTTAATGAAATAAAATAAAAATAAATCATTTTAATTGGTCAAATAGGCCTTCCTTCAACCCAGTTTCCACTTCTAGTTGTACTGGTATGAGAGTGCCAGATCAAGCCTGATTTAGAAAGCTAAGCAGGCTTGACCCTGGGTAGTGCTCGGATGGGAGACCACCTGGTCCTGTAAGCTTTTCAGTTTTATTCCTCATATAGTTTTTTTTTTTTTTTTTTTTTTTTTTTTTTTTTTTGGTTAAATAAAATAAAAATAAATCATTTTAATTGGTTAAATAGGCCTTCCTTCAACGCAGTTTCCACTTCTAGTTGTGCTGGTATGTGAGTGCCAGATCAAGCCTGATTTAGAAAGCTAAGCAGGCTTGACCCTGGGTAGCGCTTGGAT
>NC_071114.1:9662500-9670000 GCF_024256425.1 Clarias gariepinus | reverse complement strand
GTGCCAGATCAAGCCTGATTTAGAAAGCTAAGCAGGCTTGACCCTGGGTAGTGCTTGGATGGGAGACCACCTGGTCCTGTAAGCTTTTCAGTTTTATTCCTCATATAGTTTTTATTTTTTTATTTTTTTATTTTTATTTTTTTTTTTATTTTTTTATTTTTTTTTGTGGTTTAAATAAAATAAAAATAAATCATTTTAATTGGTCAAATAGGCCTTCCTTCAACCCAGTTTCCACTTCTAGTTGTACTGGTATGAGAGTGCCAAATCAAGCCTGATTTAGAAAGCTAAGCAGGCTTGACCCTGGGTAGTGCTCGGATGGGAGACCACCTGGTCCTGTAAGCTTTTCAGTTTTATTCCTCATATAGTTTTTTTTTTATTTTTTTTTTTTTTTTTTTTTTTAGATAAAATAAAAATAAATCATTTTAATTGGTCAAATAGGCCTTCCTTCAACACAGTTTCCACTTCTAGTTGTACTGGTATGTGAGTGCCAGATCAAGCCTGATTTAGAAAGCTAAGCAGGTTTGACCCTGGGTAGTGCTCGGATGGGAGACCACCTGGTCCTGTAAGCTTTTCAGTTTTATTCCTCATATAGTTTTTTATTTTTTATTTTTATTTTTAATTTTTTATTTATTTATTTTTTTTTGCGGTTTAAATAAAATAAAAATAAATCATTTTAATTGGTCAATTAGGCCTTCCTTCAACCCCGTTTCCACTTCTAGTTGTACTGGTATGAGAGTGCCAAATCAAGCCTGATTTAGAAAGCTAAGCAGGCTTGACCCTGGGTAGTGCTCGGATGGGAGACCACCTGGTCCTGTAAGCTTTTCAGTTTTATTCCTCATATTGCTTTTTTTTTTTTAATGAAATAAAATAAAAATAAATCATTTTAATTGGTCAAATAGGCCTTCCTTCAACCCAGTTTCCACTTCTAGTTGTACTGGTATGAGAGTGCCAGATCAAGCCTGATTTAGAAAGCTAAGCAGGCTTGACCCTGGGTAGTGCTCGGATGGGAGACCACCTGGTCCTGTAAGCTTTTCAGTTTTATTCCTCATATAGTTTTTTTTTTTTTTTGTGGTTTAAATAAAATAAAAATAAATCATTTTAATTGGTCAAATAGGCCTTCCTTCAACCCAGTTTCCACTTCTAGTTGTACTGGTATGAGAGTGCCAAATCAAGCCTGATTTAGAAAGCTAAGCAGGCTTGACCCTGGGTAGTGCTCGAATGGGAGACCACCTGGTCCTGTAAGCTTTTCAGTTTTATTCCTCATATAGTTTTTTTTTTTTTGTGTTGTTTAAATAAAATAAAAATAAATCATTTTAATTGGTCAAATAGGCCTTCCTTCAACGCAGTTTCCACTTCTAGTTGTACTGGTATGTGAGTGCCAGATCAAGCCTGATTTAGAAAGCTAAGCAGGCTTGACCCCAGGTAGCGCTTGGATGGGAGACCACCTGGTCCTGTAAGCTTTTCAGTTTTATTCCTCATATAGTCTTTTTTTTTTTTTTTTTTTTTTAAATAAAATAAAAATAAATCATTTTAATTGGTCAAATAGGCCTTCCTTCAACCCAGTTTCCACTTCTAGTTGTACTGGTATGTGAGTGCCAGATCAAGCCTGATGTAGAAAGCTAAGCAGGCTTGACCCTGGGTAGCGCTTGGATGGGAGACCACCTGGTCCTGTAAGCTTTTCAGTTTTATTCCTCATATTGCTTTTTTTTTTTTAAATGAAATAAAATAAAAATAAATCATTTTAATTGGTTAAATAGGCCTTCCTTCAACGCAGTTTCCACTTCTAGTTGTACTGGTATGTGAGTGCCAGATCAAGCCTGATTTAGAAAGCTAAGCAGGCTTGACCCTGGGTAGCGCTTGGATGGGAGACCACCTGGTCCTGTAAGCTTTTCAGTTTTATTCCTCATATTGCTTTTTTTTTTTTATGAAATAAAATAAAAATAAATCATTTTAATTGGGCAAATAGGCCTTCCTTCAACCCAGTTTCCACTTCTAGTTGTACTGGTATGAGAGTGCCAAATCAAGCCTGATTTAGAAAGCTAAGCAGGCTTGACCCTGGGTAGTGCTCGGATGGGAGACCACCTGGTCCTGTAAGCTTTTCAGTTTTATTCCTCATATAGTTTTTTTTTTTTTGTGTTGTTTAAATAAAATAAAAATAAATCATTTTAATTGGTCAAATAGGCCTTCCTTCAACGCAGTTTCCACTTCTAGTTGTACTGGTATGAGAGTGCCAAATCAAGCCTGATTTAGAAAGCTAAGCAGGCTTGACCCTGGGTAGTGCTCGGATGGGAGACCACCTGGTCCTGTAAGCTTTTCAGTTTTATTCCTCATATAGTCTTTTTTTTTTTTTTTTTTTTTAGATAAAATAAAAATAAATCATTTTAATTGGTCAAATAGGCCTTCCTTCAACCCAGTTTCCACTTCTAGTTGTACTGGTATGTGAGTGCCAGATCAAGCCTGATGTAGAAAGCTAAGCAGGCTTGACCCTGGGTAGCGCTTGGATGGGAGACCACCTGGTCCTGTAAGCTTTTCAGTTTTATTCCTCATATTGCTTTTTTTTTTTAATGAAATAAAATAAAAATAAATCATTTTAATTGGTCAAATAGGCCTTCCTTCAACCCAGTTTCCACTTCCAGTTGTACTGGTATGTGAGTGCCAGATCAAGCCTGATTTAGAAAGCTAAGCAGGCTTGACCCTGGGTAGTGCTTGGATGGGAGACCACCTGGTCCTGTAAGCTTTTCAGTTTTATTCCTCATATAGTTTTTTTTTTTTGTGTTGTTTAAATAAAATAAAAATAAATCATTTTAATTGGTTAAATAGGCCTTCCTTCAACGCAGTTTCCACTTCTAGTTGTACTGGTATGTGAGTGCCAGATCCAGCCTGATTTAGAAAGCTAAGCAGGCTTGACCCTGGGTAGCGCTTGGATGGGAGACCACCTGGTCCTGTAAGCTTTTCAGTTTTATTCCTCATATTGCTTTTTTTTTTTAAATGAAATAAATTAAAAATAAATCATTTTAATTGGGCAAATAGGCCTTCCTTCAACCCAGTTTCCACTTCTAGTTGTACTGGTATGAGAGTGCCAGATCAAGCCTGATTTAGAAAGCTAAGCAGGCTTGACCCTGGGTAGTGCTCGCATGGGAGACCACCTGGTCCTGTAAGCTTTTCAGTTTTATTCCTCATATAGTTTTTTATTTTTTATTTTTATTTTTTATTTTTTATTTTTTTTTTTTTTTTGTGGTTTAAATAAAATAAAAATAAATCATTTTAATTGGTCAAATAGGCCTTCTTTCAACCCAGTTTCCACTTCTAGTTGTACTGGTATGAGAGTGCCAAATCAAGCCTGATTTAGAAAGCTAAGCAGGCTTGACCCTGGGTAGTGCTCGGATGGGAGACCACCTGGTCCTGTAAGCTTTTCAGTTTTATTCCTCATATTGCTTTTTTTTTTTTTATGAAATAAAATAAAAATAAATCATTTTAATTGGTCAAATAGGCCTTCCTTCAACCCAGTTTCCACTTCTAGTTGTACTGGTATGAGAGTGCCAGATCAAGCCTCATTTAGAAAGCTAAGCAGGCTTGACCCTGGGTAGTGCTCGGATGGGAGACCACCTGGTCCTGTAAGCTTTTCAGTTTTATTCCTCATATAGTTTTTTTTTTTTTTTGTGGTTTAAATAAAATAAAAATAAATCATTTTAATTGGTCAAATAGGCCTTCCTTCAACCCAGTTTCCACTTCTAGTTGTACTGGTATGAGAGTGCCAAATCAAGCCTGATTTAGAAAGCTAAGCAGGCTTGACCCTGGGTAGTGCTCGGATGGGAGACCACCTGGTCCTGTAAGCTTTTCAGTTTTATTCCTCATATAGTCTTTTTTTTTTTGTGTTGTTTAAATAAAATAAAAATAAATCATTTTAATTGGTCAAATAGGCCTTCCTTCAACGCAGTTTCCACTTCTAGTTGTACTGGTATGTGAGTGCCAGATCAAGCCTGATTTAGAAAGCTAAGCAGGCTTGACCCCGGGTAGCGCTTGGATGGGAGACCACCTGGTCCTGTAAGCTTTTCAGTTTTATTCCTCATATAGTCTTTTTTTTTTTTTTTTTTTAAATAAAATAAAAATAAATCATTTTAATTGGTCAAATAGGCCTTCCTTCAACCCAGTTTCCACTTCTAGTTGTACTGGTATGTGAGTGCCAGATCAAGCCTGATGTAGAAAGCTAAGCAGGCTTGACCCTGGGTAGCGCTTGGATGGGAGACCACCTGGTCCTGTAAGCTTTTCAGTTTTATTCCTCATATTGCTTTTTTTTTTTTAATGAAATAAAATAAAAATAAATCATTTTAATTGGTTAAATAGGCCTTCCTTCAACGCAGTTTCCACTTCTAGTTGTACTGGTATGTGAGTGCCAGATCAAGCCTGATTTAGAAAGCTAAGCAGGCTTGACCCTGGGTAGTGCTCGGATGGGAGACCACCTGGTCCTGTAAGCTTTTCAGATTTATTCCTCATATAGTTTTTTTTTTTTTTTTTTTTTTTTTTTTTTTTTTTTTTTTTGTGGTTTAAATAAAATAAAAATAAATCATTTTAATTGGTCAAATAGGCCTTCCTTCAACCCAGTTTCCACTTCTAGTTGTACTGGTATGAGAGTGCCAAATCAAGCCTGATTTAGAAAGCTAAGCAGGCTTGACCCTGGGTAGTGCTCGGATGGGAGACCACCTGGTCCTGTAAGCTTTTCAGTTTTATTCCTCATATAGTTTTTTTTTTTTTGTGTTGTTTAAATAAAATAAAAATAAATCATTTTAATTGGTCAAATAGGCCTTCCTTCAACGCAGTTTCCACTTCTAGTTGTACTGGTATGAGAATGCCAGATCAAGCCTGATGTAGAAAGCTAAGCAGGCTTGACCCTGGGTAGCGCTTGGATGGGAGACCACCTGGTCCTGTAAGCTTTTCAGTTTTATTCCTCATATTGCTTTTTTTTTTTAATGAAATAAAATAAAAATAAATCATTTTAATTGGTCAAATAGGCCTTCCTTCAACCCAGTTTCCACTTCTAGTTGTACTGGTATGTGAGTGCCAGATCAAGCCTGATTTAGAAAGCTAAGCAGGCTTGACCCTGGGTAGTGCTTGGATGGGAGACCACCTGGTCCTGTAAGCTTTTCAGTTTTATTCCTCATATAGTTTTTTTTTTTTGTGTTGTTTAAATAAAATAAAAATAAATCATTTTAATTGGTTAAATAGGCCTTCCTTTAACGCAGTTTCCACTTCTAGTTGTACTGGTATGTGAGTGCCAGATCCAGCCTGATTTAGAAAGCTAAGCAGGCTTGACCCTGGGTAGCGCTTGGATGGGAGACCACCTGGTCCTGTAAGCTTTTCAGTTTTATTCCTCATATTGCTTTTTTTTTTTTTTTTAAATAAAATAAAAATAAATCATTTTAATTGGGCAAATAGGCCTTCCTTCAACCCAGTTTCCACTTCTAGTTGTACTGGTATGAGAGTGCCAGATCAAGCCTGATTTAGAAAGCTAAGCAGGCTTGACCCTGGGTAGTGCTCGCATGGGAGACCACCTGGTCCTGTAAGCTTTTCAGTTTTATTCCTCATATAGTTTTTTATTTTTTATTTTTATTTTTTATTTTTTATTTATTTTTTTTTTTTTGTGGTTTAAATAAAATAAAAATAAATCATTTTAATTGGTCAAATAGGCCTTCCTTCAATCCAGTTTCCACTTCTAGTTGTACTGGTATGAGAGTGCCAAATCAAGCCTGATTTAGAAAGCTAAGCAGGCTTGACCCTGGGTAGTGCTCGGATGGGAGACCACCTGGTCCTGTAAGCTTTTCAGTTTTATTCCTCATATTGCTTTTTTTTTTTAAATGAAATAAAATAAAAATAAATCATTTTAATTGGTCAAATAGGCCTTCCTTCAACCCAGTTTCCACTTCTAGTTGTACTGGTATGAGAGTTCCAGATCAAGCCTGATTTAGAAAGCTAAGCAGGCTTGACCCTGGGTAGTGCTTGGATGGGAGACCACCTGGTCCTGTAAGCTTTTCAGTTTTATTCCTCATATAGTTTTTTTTTTTTTTTGTGGTTTAAATAAAATAAAAATAAATCATTTTAATTGGTCAAATAGGCCTTCCTTCAACCCAGTTTCTAGTTGTACTGGTATGAGAGTGCCAAATCAAGCCTGATTTAGAAAGCTAAGCAGGCTTGACCCTGGGTAGTGCTCGGATGGGAGACCACCTGGTCCTGTAAGCTTTTCAGTTTTATTCCTCATATAGTTTTTTTTTTTTTGTGTTGTTTAAATAAAATAAAAATAAATCATTTTAATTGGTCAAATAGGCCTTCCTTCAACGCAGTTTCCACTTCTAGTTGTACTGGTATGTGAGTGCCAGATCAAGCCTGATTTAGAAAGCTAAGCAGGCTTGACCCCGGGTAGCGCTTGGATGGGAGACCACCTGGTCCTGTAAGCTTTTCAGTTTTATTCCTCATATAGTCTTTTTTTTTTTTTTTTTTTTTTAAATAAAATAAAAATAAATCATTTTAATTGGTCAAATAGGCCTTCCTTCAACCCAGTTTCCACTTCTAGTTGTACTGGTATGTGAGTGCCAGATCAAGCCTGATGTAGAAAGCTAAGCAGGCTTGACCCTGGGTAGCGCTTGGATGGGAGACCACCTGGTCCTGTAAGCTTTTCAGTTTTATTCCTCATATTGCTTTTTTTTTTTTAATGAAATAAAATAAAAATAAATCATTTTAATTGGTTAAATAGGCCTTCCTTCAACGCAGTTTCCACTTCTAGTTGTACTGGTATGTGAGTGCCAGATCAAGCCTGATTTAGAAAGCTAAGCAGGCTTGACCCTGGGTAGCGCTTGGATGGGAGACCACCTGGTCCTGTAAGCTTTTCAGTTTAATTCCTCATATTGCTTTTTTTTTTTTAATGAAATAAAATAAAAATAAATCATTTTAATTGGGCAAATAGGCCTTCCTTCAACCCAGTTTCCACTTCTAGTTGTACTGGTATGAGAGTGCCAGATCAAGCCTGATTTAGAAAGCTAAGCAGGCTTGACCCTGGGTAGTCCTCGGATGGGAGACCACCTGGTCCTGTAAGCTTTTCAGTTTTATTCCTCATATAGTTTTTTTTTTTTTTTTTTTTTTAAATTATTTTTTTTTATTTATTTATTTTTTTTTTGTGGTTTAAATAAAATAAAAATAAATCATTTTAATTGGGCAAATAGGCCTTCCTTCAACCCAGTTTCCACTTCTAGTTGTACTGGTATGAGAGTGCGAGATCAAGCCTGATTTAGAAAGCTAAGCAGGCTTGACCCTGGGTAGTGCTCGGATGGGAGACCACCTGGTCCTGTAAGCTTTTCAGTTTTATTCCTCATATAGTTTTTTTTTTTTTTTGTGGTTTAAATAAAATAAAAATAAATCATTTTAATTGGTCAAATAGGCCTTCCTTCAACCCAGTTTCTAGTTGTACTGGTATGAGAGTGCCAAATCAAGCCTGATTTAGAAAGCTAAGCA
>NC_071114.1:9647500-9660000 GCF_024256425.1 Clarias gariepinus | reverse complement strand
GCTTTTCAGTTTTATTCCTCATATTGCTTTTTTTTTTTTTAATGAAATAAAATAAAAATAAATCATTTTAATTGGTCAAATAGGCCTTCCTTCAACCCAGTTTCCACTTCTAGTTGTACTGGTATGTGAGTGCCAGATCAAGCCTAATTTAGAAAGCTAAGCAGGCTTGACCCTGGGTGGTGCTTGGATGGGAGACCACCTGGTCCTGTAAGCTTTTCAGTTTTATTCCTCATATAGTTTTTTTTTTTTTGTGTTGTTTAAATAAAATAAAAATAAATCATTTTAATTGGTCAAATAGGCCTTCCTTCAACGCAGTTTCCACTTCTAGTTGTACTGGTATGTGAGTGCCGGATCAAGCCTGATTTAGAAAGCTAAGCAGGCTTGACCCCGGGTAGCGCTTGGATGGGAGACCACCTGGTTCTGTAAGCTTTTCAGTTTTATTCCTCATATAGTTTTTTTTTTTTGTGTTGTTTAAATAAAATAAAAATAAATCATTTTAATTGGTTAAATAGGCCTTCCTTCAACGCAGTTTCCACTTCTAGTTGTACTGGTATGTGAGTGCCAGATCAAGCCTGATTTAGAAAGCTAAGCAGGCTTGACCCTGGGTAGTGCTTGGATGGGAGACCACCTGGTCCTGTAAGCTTTTCAGTTTTATTCCTCATATTTTTTTTTTTTTTTTTTTTTTTATTTTTTTTTATTTATTTTTTTTTTTTTTTTGGGGGGTTTAAATAAAATAAAAATAAATCATTTTAATTGGTCAAATAGGCCTTCCTTTAACCCAGTTTCCACTTCTAGTTGTACTGGTATGAGAGTGCCAAATCAAGCCTAATTTAGAAAGCTAAGCAGGCTTGACCCTGGGTAGTGCTCGGATGGGAGACCACCTGGTCCTGTAAGCTTTTCAGTTTTATTCCTCATATAGTTTTTTTTTTTTTTTTGTGTTGTTTAAATAAAATAAAAATAAATCATTTTAATTGGTTAAATAGGCCTTCCTTCAACGCAGTTTCCAC
Organism: Clarias gariepinus; assembly: GCF_024256425.1. Classification (NCBI taxonomy): domain Eukaryota; kingdom Metazoa; phylum Chordata; class Actinopteri; order Siluriformes; family Clariidae; genus Clarias; species Clarias gariepinus. The sequence continues at coordinate 9,658,993 of NC_071114.1, read as the reverse complement.
TTCTAGTTGTACTGGTATGTGAGTGCCAGATCAAGCCTGATTTAGAAAGCTAAGCAGGCTTGACCCTGGGTAGCGCTTGGATGGGAGACCACCTGGTCCTGTAAGCTTTTCAGTTTTATTCCTCATATTGCTTTTTTTTTTTTAATGAAATAAAATAAAAATAAATTATTTTAATTGGTCAAATAGGCCTTCCTTCAACCCAGTTTCCACTTCTAGTTGTACTGGTATGTGAGTGCCAGATCAAGCCTGATTTAGAAAGCTAAGCAGGCTTGACCCTGGGTAGTGCTCGGATGGGAGACCACCTGGTCCTGTAAGCTTTTCAGTTTTATTCCTCATATAGTTTTTTTTTTTTTTTTGTGGTTTATATAAAATAAAAATAAATCATTTTAATTGGTCAAATAGGCCTTCCTTCAACCCAGTTTCCACTTCTACTGTAGTTGTACTGGTATGAGAGTGCCAAATCAAGCCTGATTTAGAAAGCTAAGCAGGCTTGACCCTGGGTAGTGCTCGGATGGGAGACCACCTGGTCCTGTAAGCTTTTCAGTTTTATTCCTCATATAGTTTTTTTTTTTTTGTGTTGTTTAAATAAAATAAAAATAAATCATTTTAATTGGTCAAATAGGCCTTCCTTCAACGCAGTTTCCACTTCTAGTTGTACTGGTATGTGAGTGCCAGATCAAGCCTGATTTAGAAAGCTAAGCAGGCTTGACCCCGGGTAGCGCTTGGATGGGAGACCACCTGGTCCTGTAAGCTTTTCAGTTTTATTCCTCATATAGTCTTTTTTTTTATTTTTTTTTTTTAAATAAAATAAAAATAAATCATTTTAATTGGTCAAATAGGCCTTCCTTCAACCCAGTTTCCACTTCTAGTTGTACTGGTATGTGAGTGCCAGATCAAGCCTGATTTAGAAAGCTAAGCAGGCTTGACCCTGGGTAGCGCTTGGATGGGAGACCACCTGGTCCTGTAAGCTTTTCAGTTTTATTCCTCATATTGCTTTTTTTTTGTTAATGAAATAAAATAAAAATAAATCATTTTAATTGGTCAAATAGGCCTTCCTTCAACCCAGTTTCCACTTCTAGTTGTACTGGTATGTGAGTGCCAGATCAAGCCTGATTTAGAAAGCTAAGCAGGCTTGACCCTGGGTAGTGCTTGGATGGGAGACCACCTGGTTCTGTAAGCTTTTCAGTTTTATTCCTCATATAGTTTTTTTTTTTTGTGTTGTTTAAATAAAATAAAAATAAATCATTTTAATTGGTTAAATAGGCCTTCCTTCAACGCAGTTTCCACTTCTAGTTGTACTGGTATGTGAGTGCCAGATCAAGCCTGATTTAGAAAGCTAAGCAGGCTTGACCCTGGGTAGTGCTTGGATGGGAGACCACCTGGTCCTGTAAGCTTTTCAGTTTTATTCCTCATATATTTTTTTTTTTTTTTTTTTTTTTTTTTTTTTTGTGGTTTATAAAAAATAAAAATAAATCATTTTAATTGGTCAAATAGGCCTTCCTTCAACCCAGTTTCCACTTCTAGTTGTACTGGTATGAGAGTGCCAAATCAAGCCTGATTTAGAAAGCTAAGCAGGCTTGACCCTGGGTAGTGCTCGGATGGGAGACCACCTGGTCCTGTAAGCTTTTCAGTTTTATTCCTCATATAGTTTTTTTTTTTTTTGTGTTGTTTAAATAAAATAAAAATAAATCATTTTAATTGGTCAAATAGGCCTTCCTTCAACGCAGTTTCCACTTCTAGTTGTACTGGTATGTGAGTGCCAGATCAAGCCTGATTTAGAAAGCTAAGCAGGCTTGACCCCGGGTAGCGCTTGGATGGGAGACCACCTGGTCCTGTAAGCTTTTCAGTTTTATTCCTCATATAGTCTTTTTTTTTTTTTTTTTTTTTTTAAATAAAATAAAAATAAATCATTTTAATTGGTCAAATAGGCCTTCCTTCAACCCAGTTTCCACTTCTAGTTGTACTGGTATGTGAGTGCCAGATCAAGCCTGATTTAGAAAGCTAAGCAGGCTTGACCCTGGGTAGCGCTTGGATGGGAGACCACCTGGTCCTGTAAGCTTTTCAGTTTTATTCCTCATATAGTTTTTTTTTTTTTTTTTTTTTTTTTTTTTTTTTTTTTTGTGGTTTATATAAAATAAAAATAAATCATTTTAATTGGTCAAATAGGCCTTCCTTCAACCCAGTTTCCACTTCTAGTTGTACTGGTATGAGAGTGCCAAATCAAGCCTGATTTAGAAAGCTAAGCAGGCTTGACCCTGGGTGGTGCTCGGATGGGAGACCACCTGGTCCTGTAAGCTTTTCAGTTTTATTCCTCATATAGTTTTTTTTTTTTTGTGTTGTTTAAATAAAATAAAAATAAATCATTTTTATTGGTCAAATAGGCCTTCCTTCAACGCAGTTTCCACTTCTAGTTGTACTGGTATGTGAGTGCCAGATCAAGCCTGATTAAGAAAGCTAAGCAGGCTTGACCCCGGGTAGCGCTTGGATGGGAGACCACCTGGTTCTGTAAGCTTTTCAGTTTTATTCCTCATATAGTTTTTTTTTTTTGTGTTGTTTAAATAAAATAAAAATAAATCATTTTAATTGGGCAAATAGGCCTTCCTTCAACGCAGTTTCCACTTCTAGTTGTACTGGTATGTGAGTGCCAGATCAAGCCTGATTTAGAAAGCTAAGCAGGCTTGACCCTGGGTAGTGCTTGGATGGGAGACCACCTGGTCCTGTAAGCTTTTCAGTTTTATTCCTCATATATTTTTTTTTTTTTTTTTTTTTTTTTTTTTTTTTGTGGTTTATAAAAAATAAAAATAAATCATTTTAATTGGTCAAATAGGCCTTCCTTCAACCCAGTTTCCACTTCTAGTTGTACTGGTATGAGAGTGCCAAATCAAGCCTGATTTAGAAAGCTAAGCAGGCTTGACCCTGGGTAGTGCTCGGATGGGAGACCACCTGGTCCTGTAAGCTTTTCAGTTTTATTCCTCATATAGTTTTTTTTTTTTTTGTGTTGTTTAAATAAAATAAAAATAAATCATTTTAATTGGTCAAATAGGCCTTCCTTCAACGCAGTTTCCACTTCTAGTTGTACTGGTATGTGAGTGCCAGATCAAGCCTGATTTAGAAAGCTAAGCAGGCTTGACCCCGGGTAGCGCTTGGATGGGAGACCACCTGGTCCTGTAAGCTTTTCAGTTTTATTCCTCATATAGTCTTTTTTTTTTTTTTTTTTTTTTTTAAATAAAATAAAAATAAATCATTTTAATTGGTCAAATAGGCCTTCCTTCAACCCAGTTTCCACTTCTAGTTGTACTGGTATGTGAGTGCCAGATCAAGCCTGATTTAGAAAGCTAAGCAGGCTTGACCCTGGGTAGCGCTTGGATGGGAGACCACCTGGTCCTGTAAGCTTTTCAGTTTTATTCCTCATATAGTTTTTTTTTTTTTTTTTTTTTTTTTTTTTTTTTTTTTGTGGTTTATATAAAATAAAAATAAATCATTTTAATTGGTCAAATAGGCCTTCCTTCAACCCAGTTTCCACTTCTAGTTGTACTGGTATGAGAGTGCCAAATCAAGCCTGATTTAGAAAGCTAAGCAGGCTTGACCCTGGGTAGTGCTCGGATGGGAGACCACCTGGTCCTGTAAGCTTTTCAGTTTTATTCCTCATATAGTTTTTTTTTTTTTGTGTTGTTTAAATAAAATAAAAATAAATCATTTTTATTGGTCAAATAGGCCTTCCTTCAACGCAGTTTCCACTTCTAGTTGTACTGGTATGTGAGTGCCAGATCAAGCCTGATTAAGAAAGCTAAGCAGGCTTGACCCCGGGTAGCGCTTGGATGGGAGACCACCTGGTTCTGTAAGCTTTTCAGTTTTATTCCTCATATAGTTTTTTTTTTTTGTGTTGTTTAAATAAAATAAAAATAAATCATTTTAATTGGTTAAATAGGCCTTCCTTCAACGCAGTTTCCACTTCTAGTTGTACTGGTATGTGAGTGCCAGATCAAGCCTGATTTAGAAAGCTAAGCAGGCTTGACCCTGGGTAGTGCTTGGATGGGAGACCACCTGGTCCTGTAAGCTTTTCAGTTTTATTCCTCATATAGTTTTTTTTTTTTTGTGTTGTTTAAATAAAATAAAAATAAATCATTTTAATTGGTTAAATAGGCCTTCCTTCAACGCAGTTTCCACTTCTAGTTGTACTGGTATGTGAGTGCCAGATCAAGCCTGATTTAGAAAGCTAAGCAGGCTTGACCCTGGGTAGTGCTTGGATGGGAGACCACCTGGTCCTGTAAGCTTTTCAGTTTTATTCCTCATATTGCTTTTTTTTTTTTTTTTGAAATAAAATAAAAATAAATCATTTTAATTGGTCAAATAGGCCTTCCTTCAACCCAGTTTCCACTTCTAGTTGTACTGGTATGTGAGTGCCAGATCAAGCCTGATTTAGAAAGCTAAGCAGGCTTGACCCTGGGTAGTGCTTGGATGGGAGACCACCTGGTCCTGTAAGCTTTTCAGTTTTATTCCTCATATAGTTTTTTTTTTTTTGTGTTGTTTAAATAAAATAAAAATAAATCATTTTAATTGGTCAAATAGGCCTTCCTTCAACGCAGTTTCCACTTCTAGTTGTACTGGTATTTGAGTGCCAGATCAAGCCTGATTTAGAAAGCTAAGCAGGCTTGACCCCGGGTAGCGCTTGGATGGGAGACCACCTGGTTCTGTAAGCTTTTCAGTTTTATTCCTCATATAGTTTTTTTTTTTTGTGTTGTTTAAATAAAATAAAAATAAATCATTTTAATTGGTTAAATAGGCCTTCCTTCAACGCAGTGTCCACTTCTAGTTGTACTGGTATGTGAGTGCCAGATCAAGCCTGATTTAGAAAGCTAAGCAGGCTTGACCCTGGGTAGTGCTTGGATGGGAGACCACCTGGTCCTGTAAGCTTTTCAGTTTTATTCCTCATATATTTTTTTTTTTTTTTTATTTTATTTTATTTTATTTTTTATTTTTTTTGGGGGGTTTAAATAAAATAAAAATAAATCATTTTAATTGGTCAAATAGGCCTTCCTTTAACCCAGTTTCCACTTCTAGTTGTACTGGTATGAGAGTGCCAAATCAAGCCTAATTTAGAAAGCTAAGCAGGCTTGACCCTGGGTAGTGCTCGGATGGGAGACCACCTGGTCCTGTAAGCTTTTCAGTTTTATTCCTCATATAGTTTTTTTTTTTTTTGTGTTGTTTAAATAAAATAAAAATAAATCATTTTAATTGGTTAAATAGGCCTTCCTTCAACGCAGTTTCCACTTCTAGTTGTACTGGTATGTGAGTGCCAGATCAAGCCTGATTTAGAAAGCTAAGCAGGCTTGACCCTGGGTAGCGCTTGGATGGGAGACCACCTGGTCCTGTAAGCTTTTCAGTTTTATTCCTCATATTGCTTTTTTTTTTTTAATGAAATAAAATAAAAATAAATCATTTTAATTGGTCAAATAGGCCTTCCTTCAACCCAGTTTCCACTTCTAGTTGTACTGGTATGTGAGTGCCAGATCAAGCCTGATTTAGAAAGCTAAGCAGGCTTGACCCTGGGTAGTGTTTGGATGGGAGACCACCTGGTCCTGTAAGCTTTTCAGTTTTATTCCTCATATAGTTTTTTTTTTTTTTTTGTGGTTTATATAAAATAAAAATAAATCATTTTAATTGGTCAAATAGGCCTTCCTTCAACCCAGTTTCCACTTCTAGTTGTACTGGTATGAGAGTGCCAAATCAAGCCTGATTTAGAAAGCTAAGCAGGCTTGACCCTGGGTAGTGCTCGGATGGGAGACCACCTGGTCCTGTAAGCTTTTCAGTTTTATTCCTCATATAGTTTTTTTTTTTTTTGTGTTGTTTAAATAAAATAAAAATAAATCATTTTAATTGGTCAAATAGGCCTTCCTTCAACGCAGTTTCCACTTCTAGTTGTACTGGTATGTGAGTGCCAGATCAAGCCTGATTTAGAAAGCTAAGCAGGCTTGACCCCGGGTAGCGCTTGGATGGGAGACCACCTGGTCCTGTAAGCTTTTCAGTTTTATTCCTCATATAGTCTTTTTTTTTTTTTTTTTTTTTTAAATAAAATAAAAATAAATCATTTTAATTGGTCAAATAGGCCTTCCTTCAACCCAGTTTCCACTTCTAGTTGTACTGGTATGTGAGTGCCAGATCAAGCCTGATTTAGAAAGCTAAGCAGGCTTGACCCCGGGTAGCGCTTGGATGGGAGACCACCTGGTTCTGTAAGCTTTTCAGTTTTATTCCTCATATAGTTTTTTTTTTTTGTGTTGTTTAAATAAAATAAAAATAAATCATTTTAATTGGTTAAATAGGCCTTCCTTCAACGCAGTTTCCACTTCTAGTTGTACTGGTATGTGAGTGCCAGATCAAGCCTGATTTAGAAAGCTAAGCAGGCTTGACCCTGGGTAGTGCTTGGATGGGAGACCACCTGGTCCTGTAAGCTTTTCAGTTTTATTCCTCATATAGTTTTTTTTTTTTTTGTGTTGTTTAAATAAAATAAAAATAAATCATTTTAATTGGTTAAATAGGCCTTCCTTCAACGCAGTTTCCACTTCTAGTTGTACTGGTATGTGAGTGCCAGATCAAGCCTGATTTAGAAAGCTAAGCAGGCTTGACCCTGGGTAGTGCTTGGATGGGAGACCACCTGGTCCTGTAAGCTTTTCAGTTTTATTCCTCATATAGTTTTTTTTTTTTTGTGTTGTTTAAATAAAATAAAAATAAATCATTTTAATTGGTTAAATAGGCCTTCCTTCAACGCAGTTTCCACTTCTAGTTGTACTGGTATGTGAGTGCCAGATCAAGCCTGATTTAGAAAGCTAAGCAGGCTTGACCCCGGGTAGCGCTTGGATGAGAGACCACCTGGTCCTGTAAGCTTTTCAGTTTTATTCCTCATATTGCTTTTTTTTTTTTTTTTGAAATAAAATAAAAATAAATCATTTTAATTGGTCAAATAGGCCTTCCTTCAACCCAGTTTCCACTTCTAGTTGTACTGGTATGTGAGTGCCAGATCAAGCCTGATTTAGAAAGCTAAGCAGGCTTGACCCCGGGTAGCGCTTGGATGGGAGACCACCTGGTTCTGTAAGCTTTTCAGTTTTATTCCTCATATAGTTTTTTTTTTTTGTGTTGTTTAAATAAAATAAAAATAAATCATTTTAATTGGTTAAATAGGCCTTCCTTCAACGCAGTTTCCACTTCTAGTTGTACTGGTATGTGAGTGCCAGATCAAGCCTGATTTAGAAAGCTAAGCAGGCTTGACCCTGGGTAGTGCTTGGATGGGAGACCACCTGGTCCTGTAAGCTTTTCAGTTTTATTCCTCATATAGTTTTTTTTTTTTTTGTGTTGTTTAAATAAAATAAAAATAAATCATTTTAATTGGTTAAATAGGCCTTCCTTCAACGCAGTTTCCACTTCTAGTTGTACTGGTATGTGAGTGCCAGATCAAGCCTGATTTAGAAAGCTAAGCAGGCTTGACCCTGGGTAGTGCTTGGATGGGAGACCACCTGGTCCTGTAAGCTTTTCAGTTTTATTCCTCATATAGTTTTTTTTTTTTTGTGTTGTTTAAATAAAATAAAAATAAATCATTTTAATTGGTTAAATAGGCCTTCCTTCAACGCAGTTTCCACTTCTAGTTGTACTGGTATGTGAGTGCCAGATCAAGCCTGATTTAGAAAGCTAAGCAGGCTTGACCCCGGGTAGCGCTTGGATGAGAGACCACCTGGTCCTGTAAGCTTTTCAGTTTTATTCCTCATATTGCTTTTTTTTTTTTTTTTGAAATAAAATAAAAATAAATCATTTTAATTGGTCAAATAGGCCTTCCTTCAACCCAGTTTCCACTTCTAGTTGTACTGGTATGTGAGTGCCAGATCAAGCCTGATTTAGAAAGCTAAGCAGGCTTGACCCTGGGTAGTGCTTGGATGGGAGACCACCTGGTCCTGTAAGCTTTTCAGTTTTATTCCTCATATAGTTTTTTTTTTTTTGTGTTGTTTAAATAAAATAAAAATAAATCATTTTAATTGGTCAAATAGGCCTTCCTTCAACGCAGTTTCCACTTCTAGTTGTACTGGTATTTGAGTGCCAGATCAAGCCTGATTTAGAAAGCTAAGCAGGCTTGACCCCGGGTACCGCTTGGATGGGAGACCACCTGGTTCTGTAAGCTTTTCAGTTTTATTCCTCATATAGTTTTTTTTTTTTGTGTTGTTTAAATAAAATAAAAATAAATCATTTTAATTGGTTAAATAGGCCTTCCTTCAACGCAGTGTCCACTTCTGGTTGTACTGGTATGTGAGTGCCAGATCAAGCCTGATTTAGAAAGCTAAGCAGGCTTGACCCTGGGTAGTGCTTGGATGGGAGACCACCTGGTCCTGTAAGCTTTTCAGTTTTATTCCTCATATATATATTTTTTTTTTTTTTTTATTTTATTTTATTTTATTTTTTTTTTTTTTTGGGGGGTTTAAATAAAATAAAAATAAATCATTTTAATTGGTCAAATAGGCCTTCCTTTAACCCAGTTTCCACTTCTAGTTGTACTGGTATGAGAGTGCCAAATCAAGCCTAATTTAGAAAGCTAAGCAGGCTTGACCCTGGGTAGTGCTCGGATGGGAGACCACCTGGTCCTGTAAGCTTTTCAGTTTTATTCCTCATATAGTTTTTTTTTTTTTTTTGTGTTGTTTAAATAAAATAAAAATAAATCATTTTAATTGGTTAAATAGGCCTTCCTTCAACGCAGTTTCCACTTCTAGTTGTACTGGTATGTGAGTGCCAGATCAAGCCTGATTTAGAAAGCTAAGCAGGCTTGACCCTGGGTAGCGCTTGGATGGGAGACCACCTGGTCCTGTAAGCTTTTCAGTTTTATTCCTCATATTGCTTTTTTTTTTTTAATGAAATAAAATAAAAATAAATCATTTTAATTGGTCAAAAAGGCCTTCCTTCAACCCAGTTTCCACTTCTAGTTGTACTGGTATGTGAGTGCCAGATCAAGCCTGATTTAGAAAGCTAAGCAGGCTTGACCCTGGGTAGTGCTCGGATGGGAGACCACCTGGTCCTGTAAGCTTTTCAGTTTTATTCCTCATATAGTTTTTTTTTTTTTTTGTGGTTTATATAAAATAAAAATAAATCATTTTAATTGGTCAAATAGGCCTTCCTTCAACCCAGTTTCCACTTCTAGTTGTACTGGTATGAGAGTGCCAAATCAAGCCTGATTTAGAAAGCTAAGCAGGCTTGACCCTGGGTAGTGCTCGGATGGGAGACCACCTGCTCCTGTAAGCTTTTCAGTTTTATTCCTCATATAGTTTTTTTTTTTTTTGTGTTGTTTAAATAAAATAAAAATAAATCATTTTAATTGGTCAAATAGGCCTTCCTTCAACGCAGTTTCCACTTCTAGTTGTACTGGTATGTGAGTGCCAGATCAAGCCTGATTTAGAAAGCTAAGCAGGCTTGACCCCGGGTAGCGCTTGGATGGGAGACCACCTGGTCCTGTAAGCTTTTCAGTTTTATTCCTCATATAGTCTTTTTTTTTTTTTTTTTTTTTAAATAAAATAAAAATAAATCATTTTAATTGGTCAAATAGGCCTTCCTTCAACCCAGTTTCCACTTCTAGTTGTACTGGTATGTGAGTGCCAGATCAAGCCTGATTTAGAAAGCTAAGCAGGCTTGACCCTGGGTAGCGCTTGGATGGCAGACCACCTGGTCCTGTAAGCTTTTCAGTTTTATTCCTCATATTGCTTTTTTATTGTTAATGAAATAAAATAAAAATAAATCATTTTAATTGGTCAAATAGGCCTTCCTTCAACCCAGTTTCCACTTCTAGTTGTACTGTTATGTGAGTGCCAGATCAAGCCTGATTTAGAAAGCTAAGCAGGCTTGACCCTGGGTAGTGCTTGGATGGGAGACCACCTGGTTCTGTAAGCTTTTCAGTTTTATTCCTCATATAGTTTTTTTTTTTTGTGTTGTTTAAATAAAATAAAAATAAATCATTTTAATTGGTTAAATAGGCCTTCCTTCAACGCAGTTTCCACTGCTAGTTGTACTGGTATGTGAGTGCCAGATCAAGCCTGATTTAGAAAGCTAAGCAGGCTTGACCCTGGGTAGTGCTTGGATGGGAGACCACCTGGTCCTGTAAGCTTTTCAGTTTTATTCCTCATATATTTTTTTTTTTTTTTTTTTTTTTTTTTTTTTTTGTGGTTTATATAAAATAAAAATAAATCATTTTAATTGGTCAAATAGGCCTTCCTTCAACCCAGTTTCCACTTCTAGTTGTACTGGTATGAGAGTGCCAAATCAAGCCTGATTTAGAAAGCTAAGCAGGCTTGACCCTGGGTAGTGCTCGGATGGGAGACCACCTGGTCCTGTAAGCTTTTCAGTTTTATTCCTCATATAGTTTTTTTTTTTTGTGTTGTTTAAATAAAATAAAAATAAATCATTTTTATTGGTCAAATAGGCCTTCCTTCAACGCAGTTTCCACTTCTAGTTGTACTGGTATGTGAGTGCCAGATCAAGCCTGATTAAGAAAGCTAAGCAGGCTTGACCCCGGGTAGCGCTTGGATGGGAGACCACCTGGTTCTGTAAGCTTTTCAGTTTTATTCCTCATATAGTTTTTTTTTTTTGTGTTGTTTAAATAAAATAAAAATAAATCATTTTAATTGGTTAAATAGGCCTTCCTTCAACGCAGTGTCCACTTCTGGTTGTACTGGTATGTGAGTGCCAGATCAAGCCTGATTTAGAAAGCTAAGCAGGCTTGACCCTGGGTAGTGCTTGGATGGGAGACCACCTGGTCCTGTAAGCTTTTCAGTTTTATTCCTCATATATTTTTTATTTTTTTTTTTTATTTTATTTTATTTTATTTTTTTTTTTTTTTGGGGGGTTTAAATAAAATAAAAATAAATCATTTTAATTGGTCAAATAGGCCTTCCTTTAACCCAGTTTCCACTTCTAGTTGTACTGGTATGAGAGTGCCAAATCAAGCCTAATTTAGAAAGCTAAGCAGGCTTGACCCTGGGTAGTGCTCGGATGGGAGACCACCTGGTCCTGTAAGCTTTTCAGTTTTATTCCTCATATAGTTTTTTTTTTTTTTTGTGGTTTATATAAAATAAAAATAAATCATTTTAATTGGTCAAATAGGCCTTCCTTCAACCCAGTTTCCACTTCTAGTTGTACTGGTATGAGAGTGCCAAATCAAGCCTGATTTAGAAAGCTAAGCAGGCTTGACCCTGGGTAGTGCTCGGATGGGAGACCACCTGCTCCTGTAAGCTTTTCAGTTTTATTCCTCATATAGTTTTTTTTTTTTTTGTGTTGTTTAAATAAAATAAAAATAAATCATTTTAATTGGTCAAATAGGCCTTCCTTCAACGCAGTTTCCACTTCTAGTTGTACTGGTATGTGAGTGCCAGATCAAGCCTGATTTAGAAAGCTAAGCAGGCTTGACCCCGGGTAGCGCTTGGATGGGAGACCACCTGGTCCTGTAAGCTTTTCAGTTTTATTCCTCATATA
>NC_071114.1:9635000-9645000 GCF_024256425.1 Clarias gariepinus | reverse complement strand
TTCTAGTTGTACTGGCATGTGAGTGCCAGATCAAGCCTGATTTAGAAAGCTAAGCAGGCTTGACCCTGGGTAGCGCTTGGATGGGAGACCACCTGGTCCTGTAAGCTTTTCAGTTTTATTCCTCATATTGCTTTTTTTTTTTTAATGAAATAAAATAAAAATAAATCATTTTAATTGGTCAAATAGGCCTTCCTTCAACCCAGTTTCCACTTCTAGTTGTACTGGTATGTGAGTGCCAGATCAAGCCTGATTTAGAAAGCTAAGCAGGCTTGACCCTGGGTAGTGCTTGGATGGGAGACCACCTGGTCCTGTAAGCTTTTCAGTTTTATTCCTCATATAGTTTTTTTTTTTTTGTGTTGTTTAAATAAAATAAAAATAAATCATTTTAATTGGTCAAATAGGCCTTCCTTCAACGCAGTTTCCACTTCTAGTTGTACTGGTATGTGAGTGCCAGATCAAGCCTGATTTAGAAAGCTAAGCAGGCTTGACCCCGGGTAGCGCTTGGATGGGAGACCACCTGGTCCTGTAAGCTTTTCAGTTTTATTCCTCATATAGTCTTTTTTTTTTTTTTTTTTTTTTAAATAAAATAAAAATAAATCATTTTAATTGGTCAAATAGGCCTTCCTTCAACGCAGTTTCCACTTCTAGTTGTACTGGTATGTGAGTGCCAGATCAAGCCTGATTTAGAAAGCTAAGCAGGCTTGACCCCGGGTAGCGCTTGGATGGGAGACCACCTGGTCCTGTAAGCTTTTCAGTTTTATTCCTCATATTGCTTTTTTTTTTTTGTGTTGTTTAAATAAAAAAAAAATAAATCATTTTAATTGGTCAAATAGGCCTTCCTTCAACGCAGTTTCCACTTCTAGTTGTACTGGTATGTGAGTGCCAGATCAAGCCTGATTTAGAAAGCTAAGCAGGCTTGACCCCGGGTAGCGCTTGGATGGGAGACCACCTGGTCCTGTAAGCTTTTCAGTTTTATTCCTCATATAGTCTTTTTTTTTTTTTTTTTTTTTTAAATAAAATAAAAATAAATCATTTTAATTGGTCAAATAGGCCTTCCTTCAACGCAGTTTCCACTTCTAGTTGTACTGGTATGTGAGTGCCAGATCAAGCCTGATTTAGAAAGCTAAGCAGGCTTAACCCCGGGTAGCGCTTGGATGGGAGACCACCTGGTCCTGTAAGCTTTTCAGTTTTATTCCTCATATTGCTTTTTTTTTTTTAATGAAATAAAATAAAAATAAATCATTTTAATTGGTCAAATAGGCCTTCCTTCAACCCAGTTTCCACTTCTAGTTGTACTGGTATGTGAGTGCCAGATCAAGCCTGATTTAGAAAGCTAAGCAGGCTTGACCCTGGGTAGTGCTTGGATGGGAGACCACCTGGTCCTGTAAGCTTTTCAGTTTTATTCCTCATATAGTTTTTTTTTTTTTTGTGTTGTTTAAATAAAATAAAAATAAATCATTTTAATTGGTCAAATAGGCCTTCCTTCAACGCAGTTTCCACTTCTAGTTGTACTGGTATGTGAGTGCCAGATCAAGCCTGATTTAGAAAGCTAAGCAGGCTTGACCCCGGGTAGCGCTTGGATGGGAGACCACCTGGTCCTGTAAGCTTTTCAGTTTTATTCCTTATATAGTCTTTTTTTTTTTTTTTTTTTTTTTACATAAAATAAAAATAAATCATTTTAATTGGTCAAATAGGCCTTCCTTCAACGCAGTTTCCACTTCTAGTTGTACTGGTATGTGAGTGCCAGATCAAGCCTGATTTAGAAAGCTAAGCAGGCTTGACCCCGGGTAGCGCTTGGATGGGAGACCACCTGGTCCTGTAAGCTTTTCAGTTTTATTCCTCATATTGCTTTTTTTTTTTTGTGTTGTTTAAATAAAATAAAAATAAATCATTTTAATTGGTCAAATAGGCCTTCCTTCAACGCAGTTTCCACTTCTAGTTGTACTGGTATGTGAGTGCCAGATCAAGCCTGATTTAGAAAGCTAAGCAGGCTTGACCCTGGGTAGTGCTTGGATGGGAGACCACCTGGTCCTGTAAGCTTTTCAGTTTTATTCCTCATATAGTTTTTTTTTTTTTTTTTTTTTTTTAAATAAAATAAAAATAAATCATTTTAATTGGTCAAATAGGCCTTCCTTTAACCCAGTTTCCACTTCTAGTTGTACTGGTATGTGAGTGCCAGATCAAGCCTGATTTAGAAAGCTAAGCAGGCTTGACCCCGGGTAGCGCTTGGATGGGAGACCACCTGGTTCTGTAAGCTTTTCAGTTTTATTCCTCATATATTTTTTTTTATTTTATTTTATTTTATTTTATTTTATTTTTTTTTTTTTTTGGGGGGTTTAAATAAAATAAAAATAAATCATTTTAATTGGTCAAATAGGCCTTCCTTTAACCCAGTTTCCACTTCTAGTTGTACTGGTATGAGAGTGCCAAATCAAGCCTAATTTAGAAAGCTAAGCAGGCTTGACCCTGGGTAGTGCTCGGATGGGAGACCACCTGGTCCTGTAAGCTTTTCAGTTTTATTCCTCATATAGTTTTTTTTTTTTTTTGTGTTGTTTAAATAAAATAAAAATAAATCATTTTAATTGGTTAAATAGGCCTTCCTTCAACGCAGTTTCCACTTCTAGTTGTACTGGTATGTGAGTGCCAGATCAAGCCTGATTTAGAAAGCTAAGCAGGCTTGACCCTGGGTAGCGCTTGGATGGGAGACCACCTGGTCCTGTAAGCTTTTCAGTTTTATTCCTCATATTGCTTTTTTTTTTTTAATGAAATAAAATAAAAATAAATCATTTTAATTGGTCAAATAGGCCTTCCTTCAACCCAGTTTCCACTTCTAGTTGTACTGGTATGTGAGTGCCAGATCAAGCCTGATTTAGAAAGCTAAGCAGGCTTGACCCTGGTTAGTGCTCGGATGGGAGACCACCTGGTCCTGTAAGCTTTTCAGTTTTATTCCTCATATAGTTTTTTTTTTTTTTTTGTGGTTTATATAAAATAAAAATAAATCATTTTAATTGGTCAAATAGGCCTTCCTTCAACGCAGTTTCCACTTCTAGTTGTACTGGTATGTGAGTGCCAGATCAAGCCTGATTTAGAAAGCTAAGCAGGCTTGACCCTGGGTAGTGCTCGGATGGGAGACCACCTGGTCCTGTAAGCTTTTCAGTTTTATTCCTCATATAGTTTTTTTTTTTTGTGTTGTTTAAATAAAATAAAAATAAATCATTTTAATTGGTCAAATAGGCCTTCCTTCAACGCAGTTTCCACTTCTAGTTGTACTGGTATGTGAGTGCCAGATCAAGCCTGATTTAGAAAGCTAAGCAGGCTTGACCCCGGGTAGCGCTTGGATGGGAGACCACCTGGTCCTGTAAGCTTTTCAGTTTTATTCCTCACATAGTTTTTTTTTTTTTTTTTTTAAATAAAATAAAAATAAATCATTTTAATTGGTCAAATAGGCCTTCCTTCAACCCAGTTTCCACTTCTAGTTGTACTGGTATGTGAGTGCCAGATCAAGCCTGATTTAGAAAGCTAAGCAGGCTTGACCCTGGGTAGCGCTTGGATGGGAGACCACCTGGTCCTGTAAGCTTTTCAGTTTTATTCCTCATATTGCTTTTTTTTTGTTAATGAAATAAAATAAAAATAAATCATTTTAATTGGTCAAATAGGCCTTCCTTCAACCCAGTTTCCACTTCTAGTTGTACTGGTATGTGAGTGCCAGATCAAGCCTGATTTAGAAAGCTAAGCAGGCTTGACCCTGGGTAGTGCTTGGATGGGAGACCACCTGGTTCTGTAAGCTTTTCAGTTTTATTCCTCATATAGTTTTTTTTTTTGTGTTGTTTAAATAAAATAAAAATAAATCATTTTAATTGGTTAAATAGGCCTTCCTTCAACGCAGTTTCCACTTCTAGTTGTACTGGTATGTGAGTGCCAGATCAAGCCTGATTTAGAAAGCTAAGCAGGCTTGACCCTGGGTAGTGCTTGGATGGGAGACCACCTGGTCCTGTAAGCTTTTCAGTTTTATTCCTCATATATATATTTTTTTTTTTTTTTTTTTTTTTTTTTTTTTTTTTTGTGGTTTATATAAAATAAAAATAAATCATTTTAATTGGTCAAATAGGCCTTCCTTCAACCCAGTTTCCACTTCTAGTTGTACTGGTATGAGAGTGCCAAATCAAGCCTGATTTAGAAAGCTAAGCAGGCTTGACCCTGGGTAGTGCTCGGATGGGAGACCACCTGGTCCTGTAAGCATTTCAGTTTTATTCCTCATATAGTTTTTTTTTTTTTGTGTTGTTTAAATAAAATAAAAATAAATCATTTTAATTGGTCAAATAGGCCTTCCTTCAACGCAGTTTCCACTTCTAGTTGTACTGGTATGTGAGTGCCAGATCAAGCCTGATTTAGAAAGCTAAGCAGGCTTGACCCTGGGTAGTGCTTGGATGGGAGACCACCTGGTCCTGTAAGCTTTTCAGTTTTATTCCTCATATAGTTTTTTTTTTTTTTTTTTTTTTTTAAATAAAATAAAAATAAATCATTTTAATTGGTCAAATAGGCCTTCCTTCAACCCAGTTTCCACTTCTAGTTGTACTGGTATGAGAGTGCCAGATCAAGCCTGATTTAGAAAGCTAAGCAGGCTTGACCCTGGGTAGTGCTTGGATGGGAGACCACCTGGTCCTGTAAGCTTTTCAGTTTTATTCCTCATATTGCTTTTTTTTTTTAAATGAAATAAAATAAAAATAAATCATTTTAATTGGTCAAATAGGCCTTCCTTCAACCCAGATTCCACTTCTAGTTGTACTGGTATGAGAGTTCCAGATCAAGCCTGATTTAGAAGGTTAAGCAGGCTTGACCCTGGGTAGTGCTTGGATGGGAGACCACCTGGTCCTGTAAGCTTTTCAGTTTTATTCCTCACATAGTTTTTTTTTTTTTTTTTTTAAATAAAATAAAAATAAATCATTTTAATTGGTCAAATAGGCCTTCCTTCAACCCAGTTTCCACTTCTAGTTGTACTGGTATGAGAGTGCCAGATCAAGCCTGATTTAGAAAGCTAAGCAGGCTTGACCCTGGGTAGTGCTTGGATGGGAGACCACCTGGTCCTGTAAGCTTTTCAGTTTTATTCCTCATATAGTTTTTTTTTTTTTTGTGTTGTTTAAATAAAATAAAAATAAATCATTTTAATTGGTTAAATAGGCCTTCCTTCAACGCAGTTTCCACTTCTAGTTGTACTGGTATGTGAGTGCCAGATCAAGCCTGATTTAGAAAGCTAAGCAGGCTTGACCCCGGGTAGCGCTTGGATGGGAGACCACCTGGTCCTGTAAGCTTTTCAGTTTTATTCCTCATATTGCTTTTTTTTTTTTAATGAAATAAAATAAAAATAAATCATTTTAATTGGTCAAATAGGCCTTCCTTCAACCCAGTTTCCACTTCTAGTTGTACTGGTATGTGAGTGCCAGATCAAGCCTGATTTAGAAAGCTAAGCAGGCTTGACCCTGGGTAGTGCTTGGATGGGAGACCACCTGGTCCTGTAAGCTTTTCAGTTTTATTCCTCATATAGTTTTTTTTTTTTTTTTTGTGGTTTATATAAAATAAAAATAAATCATTTTAATTGGTCAAATAGGCCTTCCTTCAACCCAGTTTCCACTTCTAGTTGTACTGGTATGAGAGTGCCAAATCAAGCCTGATTTAGAAAGCTAAGCAGGCTTGACCCTGGGTAGTGCTCGGATGGGAGACCACCTGGTCCTGTAAGCTTTTCAGTTTTATTCCTCATATAGTTTTTTTTTTTTTGTGTTGTTTAAATAAAATAAAAATAAATCATTTTAATTGGTCAAATAGGCCTTCCTTCAACGCAGTTTCCACTTCTAGTTGTACTGGTATGTGAGTGCCAGATTAAGCCTGATTTAGAAAGCTAAGCAGGCTTGACCCCGGGTAGCGCTTGGATGGGAGACCACCTGGTCCTGTAAGCTTTTCAGTTTTATTCCTCATATAGTCTTTTTTTTTTTTT
The DNA here is from genome assembly GCF_024256425.1 of Clarias gariepinus. NCBI lineage: Eukaryota > Metazoa > Chordata > Actinopteri > Siluriformes > Clariidae > Clarias > Clarias gariepinus. The sequence goes on along the minus strand of NC_071114.1, from coordinate 9,639,011 downwards.
TTTTTTTTTAAATAAAATAAAAATAAATCATTTTAATTGGTCAAATAGGCCTTCCTTCAACCCAGTTTCCACTTCTAGTTGTACTGGTATGTGAGTGCCTGATCAAGCCTGATTTAGAAAGCTAAGCAGGCTTGACCCTGGGTAGCGCTTGGATGGGAGACCACCTGGTCCTGTAAGCTTTTCAGTTTTATTCCTCATATTGCTTTTTTTTTGTTAATGAAATAAAATAAAAATAAATCATTTTAATTGGTCAAATAGGCCTTCCTTCAACCCAGTTTCCACTTCTAGTTGTACTGGTATGTGAGTGCCAGATCAAGCCTGATTTAGAAAGCTAAGCAGGCTTGACCCTGGGTAGTGCTTGGATGGGAGACCACCTGGTTCTGTAAGCTTTTCAGTTTTATTCCTCATATAGTTTTTTTTTTTTGTGTTGTTTAAATAAAATAAAAATAAATCATTTTAATTGGTTAAATAGGCCTTCCTTCAACGCAGTTTCCACTTCTAGTTGTACTGGTATGTGAGTGCCAGATCAAGCCTGTTTTAGAAAGCTAAGCAGGCTTGACCCTGGGTTGTGCTTGGTTGGGAGACCACCTGGTCCTGTAAGCTTTTCATTTTTATTCCTCATATTTTTTTTTTTTTTTTTTTTTTTTTTTTTTTTTTAAATAAAATAAAAATAAATCATTTTAATTGGTCAAATAGGCCTTCCTTCAACCCAGTTTCCACTTCTAGTTGTACTGGTATGAGAGTGCCAAATCAAGCCTGATTTAGAAAGCTAAGCAGGCTTGACCGTGGGTAGTGCTCGGATGGGAGACCACCTGGTCCTGTAAGCTTTTCAGTTTTATTCCTCATATAGTTTTTTTTTTTTGTGTTGTTTAAATAAAATAAAAATAAATCATTTTAATTGGTTAAATAGGCCTTCCTTCAACGCAGTTTCCACTTCTAGTTGTACTGGTATGTGAGTGCCAGATCAAGCCTGATTTAGAAAGCTAAGCAGGCTTGACCCTGGGTAGTGCTTGGATGGGAGACCACCTGGTCCTGTAAGCTTTTCAGTTTTATTCCTCATATAGTTGTTTTTTTTTTTGTGTTGTTTAAATAAAATAAAAATAAATCATTTTAATTGGTTAAATAGGCCTTCCTTCAACGCAGTTTCCACTTCTAGTTGTACTGGTATGTGAGTGCCAGATCAAGCCTGATTTAGAAAGCTAAGCAGGCTTGACCCCGGGTAGCGCTTGGATGGGAGACCACCTGGTCCTGTAAGCTTTTCAGTTTTATTCCTCATATTGCTTTTTTTTTTTAATGAAATAAAATAAAAATAAATCATTTTAATTGGTCAAATAGGCCTTCCTTCAACCCAGTTTCCACTTCTAGTTGTACTGGTATGTGAGTGCCAGATCAAGCCTGATTTAGAAAGCTAAGCAGGCTTGACCCTGGGTAGTGCTTGGATGGGAGACCACCTGGTCCTGTAAGCTTTTCAGTTTTATTCCTCATATAGTTTTTTTTTTTTTGTGTTGTTTAAATAAAATAAAAATAAATCATTTTAATTGGTCAAATAGGCCTTCCTTCAACGCAGTTTCCACTTCTAGTTGTACTGGTATGTGAGTGCCAGATCAAGCCTGATTTAGAAAGCTAAGCAGGCTTGACCCTGGGTAGTGCTTGGATGGGAGACCACCTGGTCCTGTAAGCTTTTCAGTTTTATTCCTCATATATATTTTTTTATTTTATTTTATTTTATTTTATTTTTTATTTTTTTTGGGGGGTTTAAATAAAATAAAAATAAATCATTTTAATTGGTCAAATAGGCCTTCCTTTAACCCAGTTTCCACTTCTAGTTGTACTGGTATGAGAGTGCCAAATCAAGCCTGATTTAGAAAGCTAAGCAGGCTTGACCCTGGGTAGTGCTTGGATGGGAGACCACCTGGTCCTGTAAGCTTTTCAGTTTTATTCCTCATATATATATATTTTTTTTTTTTTGGTGGTTTAAATAAAATAAAAATAAATCATTTTAATTGGTCAAATAGGCCTTCCTTCAACCCAGTTTCCACTTCTAGTTGTACTGGTATGAGAGTGCCAAATCAAGCCTGATTTAGAAAGCTAAGCAGGCTTGACCCTGGGTAGTGCTCGGATGGGAGACCACCTGGTCCTGTAAGCTTTTCAGTTTTATTCCTCATATAGTTTTTTTTTTTTTGTGTTGTTTAAATAAAATAAAAATAAATCATTTTTATTGGTCAAATAGGCCTTCCTTCAACGCAGTTTCCACTTCTAGTTGTACTGGTATGTGAGTGCCAGATCAAGCCTGATTAAGAAAGCTTAGCAGGCTTGACCCCGGGTAGCGCTTGGATGGGAGACCACCTGGTTCTGTAAGCTTTTCAGTTTTATTCCTCATATAGTTTTTTTTTTTGTGTTGTTTAAATAAAATAAAAATAAATCATTTTAATTGGTTAAATAGGCCTTCCTTCAACGCAGTTTCCACTTCTAGTTGTACTGGTATGTGAGTGCCAGATCAAGCCTGATTTAGAAAGCTAAGCAGGCTTGACCCTGGGTAGTGCTTGGATGGGAGACCACCTGGTCCTGTAAGCTTTTCAGTTTTATTCCTCATATAGTTGTTGTTTTTTTTGTGTTGTTTAAATAAAATAAAAATAAATCATTTTAATTGGTTAAATAGGCCTTCCTTCAACGCAGTTTCCACTTCTAGTTGTACTGGTATGTGAGTGCCAGATCAAGCCTGATTTAGAAAGCTAAGCAGGCTTGACCCCGGGTAGCGCTTGGATGGGAGACCACCTGGTCCTGTAAGCTTTTCAGTTTTATTCCTCATATTGCTTTTTTTTTTTTAATGAAATAAAATAAAAATAAATCATTTTAATTGGTCAAATAGGCCTTCCTTCAACCCAGTTTCCACTTCTAGTTGTACTGGTATGAGAGTGCCAAATCAAGCCTGATTTAGAAAGCTAAGCAGGCTTGACCCTGGGTAGTGCTCGGATGGGAGACCACCTGGTCCTGTAAGCATTTCAGTTTTATTCCTCATATAGTTTTTTTTTTTTTGTGTTGTTTAAATAAAATAAAAATAAATCATTTTAATTGGTCAAATAGGCCTTCCTTCAACGCAGTTTCCACTTCTAGTTGTACTGGTATGTGAGTGCCAGATCAAGCCTGATTTAGAAAGCTAAGCAGGCTTGACCCCGGGTAGCGCTTGGATGGGAGACCACCTGGTCCTGTAAGCTTTTCAGTTTTATTCCTCATATAGTCTTTTTTTTTTTTTTTTTTTTTTAAATAAAATAAAAATAAATCATTTTAATTGGTCAAATAGGCCTTCCTTCAACCCAGTTTCCACTTCTAGTTGTACTGGTATGTGAGTGCCAGATCAAGCCTGATTTAGAAAGCTAAGCAGGCTTGACCCTGGGTAGCGCTTGGATGGGAGACCACCTGGTCCTGTAAGCTTTTCAGTTTTATTCCTCATATTGCTTTTTTTTTGTTAATGAAATAAAATAAAAATAAATCATTTTAATTGGTCAAATAGGCCTTCCTTCAACCCAGATTCCACTTCTAGTTGTACTGGTATGAGAGTTCCAGATCAAGCCTGATTTAGAAAGCTAAGCAGGCTTGACCCTGGGTAGTGCTTGGATGGGAGACCACCTGGTCCTGTAAGCTTTTCAGTTTTATTCCTCATATAGTTTTTTTTTTTTTGTGTTGTTTAAATAAAATAAAAATAAATCATTTTAATTGGTTAAATAGGCCTTCCTTCAACGCAGTTTCCACTTCTAGTTGTACTGGTATGTGAGTGCCAGATCAAGCCTGATTTAGAAAGCTAAGCAGGCTTGACCCTGGGTAGTGCTTGGATGGGAGACCACCTGGTCCTGTAAGCTTTTCAGTTTTATTCCTCATATAGTTTTTTTTTTTTTGTGTTGTTTAAATAAAATAAAAATAAATCATTTTAATTGGTTAAATAGGCCTTCCTTCAACGCAGTTTCCACTTCTAGTTGTACTGGTATGTGAGTGCCAGATCAAGCCTGATTTAGA
>NC_071114.1:9627500-9632500 GCF_024256425.1 Clarias gariepinus | reverse complement strand
TAAATAAAATAAAAATAAATCATTTTAATTGGTCAAATAGGCCTTCCTTTAACCCAGTTTCCACTTCTAGTTGTACTGGTATGAGAGTGCCAAATCAAGCCTGATTTAGAAAGCTAAGCAGGCTTGACCCTGGGTAGTGCTTGGATGGGAGACCACCTGGTCCTGTAAGCTTTTCAGTTTTATTCCTCATATATATATATTTTTTTTTTTTTGGTGGTTTAAATAAAATAAAAATAAATCATTTTAATTGGTCAAATAGGCCTTCCTTCAACCCAGTTTCCACTTCTAGTTGTACTGGTATGAGAGTGCCAAATCAAGCCTGATTTAGAAAGCTAAGCAGGCTTGACCCTGGGTAGTGCTCGGATGGGAGACCACCTGGTCCTGTAAGCTTTTCAGTTTTATTCCTCATATAGTTTTTTTTTTTTTGTGTTGTTTAAATAAAATAAAAATAAATCATTTTTATTGGTCAAATAGGCCTTCCTTCAACGCAGTTTCCACTTCTAGTTGTACTGGTATGTGAGTGCCAGATCAAGCCTGATTAAGAAAGCTTAGCAGGCTTGACCCCGGGTAGCGCTTGGATGGGAGACCACCTGGTTCTGTAAGCTTTTCAGTTTTATTCCTCATATAGTTTTTTTTTTTGTGTTGTTTAAATAAAATAAAAATAAATCATTTTAATTGGTTAAATAGGCCTTCCTTCAACGCAGTTTCCACTTCTAGTTGTACTGGTATGTGAGTGCCAGATCAAGCCTGATTTAGAAAGCTAAGCAGGCTTGACCCTGGGTAGTGCTTGGATGGGAGACCACCTGGTCCTGTAAGCTTTTCAGTTTTATTCCTCATATAGTTGTTGTTTTTTTTGTGTTGTTTAAATAAAATAAAAATAAATCATTTTAATTGGTTAAATAGGCCTTCCTTCAACGCAGTTTCCACTTCTAGTTGTACTGGTATGTGAGTGCCAGATCAAGCCTGATTTAGAAAGCTAAGCAGGCTTGACCCCGGGTAGCGCTTGGATGGGAGACCACCTGGTCCTGTAAGCTTTTCAGTTTTATTCCTCATATTGCTTTTTTTTTTTTAATGAAATAAAATAAAAATAAATCATTTTAATTGGTCAAATAGGCCTTCCTTCAACCCAGTTTCCACTTCTAGTTGTACTGGTATGTGAGTGCCAGATCAAGCCTGATTTAGAAAGCTAAGCAGGCTTGACCCTGGGTAGTGCTTGGATGGGAGACCACCTGGTCCTGTAAGCTTTTCAGTTTTATTCCTCATATAGTTTTTTTTTTTTTGTGTTGTTTAAATAAAATAAAAATAAATCATTTTAATTGGTCAAATAGGCCTTCCTTCAACGCAGTTTCCACTTCTAGTTGTACTGGTATGTGAGTGCCAGATCAAGCCTGATTTAGAAAGCTAAGCAGGCTTGACCCCGGGTAGCGCTTGGATGGGAGACCACCTGGTTCTTGTAAGCTTTTCAGTTTTATTCCTCATATAGTTTTTTTTTTGTGTGTTGTTTAAATAAAATAAAAATAAATCATTTTAATTGGTTAAATAGGCCTTCCTTCAACGCAGTTTCCACTTCTAGTTGTACTGGTATGTGAGTGCCAGATCAAGCCTGATTTAGAAAGCTAAGCAGGCTTGACCCTGGGTAGTGCTTGGATGGGAGACCACCTGGTCCTGTAAGCTTTTCAGTTTTATTCCTCATATATATTTTTTTATTTTATTTTATTTTATTTTATTTTTTATTTTTTTTGGGGGGTTTAAATAAAATAAAAATAAATCATTTTAATTGGTCAAATAGGCCTTCCTTTAACCCAGTTTCCACTTCTAGTTGTACTGGTATGAGAGTGCCAAATCAAGCCTGATTTAGAAAGCTAAGCAGGCTTGACCCTGGGTAGTGCTTGGATGGGAGACCACCTGGTCCTGTAAGCTTTTCAGTTTTATTCCTCATATATTTTTTTTTTTTTTTTTTTGGTGGTTTAAATAAAATAAAAATAAATCATTTTAATTGGTCAAATAGGCCTTCCTTCAACCCAGTTTCCACTTCTAGTTGTACTGGTATGTGAGTGCCAGATCAAGCCTGATTTAGAAAGCTAAGCAGGCTTGACCCTGTGTAGTGCTTGGATGGGAGACCACCTGGTTCTGTAAGCTTTTCAGTTTTATTCCTCATATAGTTTTTTTTTTTGTGTTGTTTAAATAAAATAAAAATAAATCATTTTAATTGGTTAAATAGGCCTTCCTTCAACGCAGTTTCCACTTCTAGTTGTACTGGTATGTGAGTGCCAGATCAAGCCTGATTTAGAAAGCTAAGCAGGCTTGACCCTGGGTAGTGCTTGGATGGGAGACCACCTGGTCCTGTAAGCTTTTCAGTTTTATTCCTCATATAGTTTTTTTTTTTTTTTTTTTTTTTTTTTTTTTTTTTTTTTTTTTTTTTTTAAAATAAAATAAAAATAAATCATTTTAATTGGGCAAATAGGCCTTCCTTCAACCCAGTTTCGACTTCTAGTTGTACTGGTATGAGAGTGCCAGATCAAGCCTGATTTAGAAAGCTAAGCAGGCTTGACCCTGGGTAGTGCTCGGATGGGAGACCACCTGGTCCTGTAAGCTTTTCAGTTTTATTCCTCATATATATTTTTTTTTTTAATTTTTTTTTTTTAATTTTTTTTTTTTTTTTGGGGGGTTTAAATAAAATAAAAATAAATCATTTTAATTGGTCAAATAGGCCTTCCTTCAACCCAGTTTCCACTTCTAGTTGTACTGGTATGTGAGTGCCAGATCAAGCCTGATTTAGAAAGCTAAGCAGGCTTGACCCCGGGTAGCGCTTGGATGGGAGACCACCTGGTTCTGTAAGCTTTTCAGTTTTATTCCTCATATAGTTTTTTTTTTTTGTGTTGTTTAAATAAAATAAAAATAAATCATTTTAATTGGTTAAATAGGCCTTCCTTCAACGCAGTTTCCACTTCTAGTTGTACTGGTATGTGAGTGCCAGATCAAGCCTGATTTAGAAAGCTAAGCAGGCTTGACCCTGGGTAGTGCTTGGATGGGAGACCACCTGGTCCTGTAAGCTTTTCAGTTTTATTCCTCATATAGTTTTTTTTTTTTTTGTGTTGTTTAAATAAAATAAAAATAAATCATTTTAATTGGTTAAATAGGCCTTCCTTCAACGCAGTTTCCACTTCTAGTTGTACTGGTATGTGAGTGCCAGATCAAGCCTGATTTAGAAAGCTAAGCAGGCTTGACCCTGGGTAGTGCTTGGATGGGAGACCACCTGGTCCTGTAAGCTTTTCAGTTTTATTCCTCATATAGTTTTTTTTTTTTTTGTGTTGTTTAAATAAAATAAAAATAAATCATTTTAATTGGTTAAATAGGCCTTCCTTCAACGCAGTTTCCACTTCTAGTTGTACTGGTATGTGAGTGCCAGATCAAGCCTGATTTAGAAAGCTAAGCAGGCTTGACCCTGGGTAGTGCTTGGATGGGAGACCACCTGGTCCTGTAAGCTTTTCAGTTTTATTCCTCATATAGTTTTTTTTTTTTTGTGTTGTTTAAATAAAATAAAAATAAATCATTTTAATTGGTTAAATAGGCCTTCCTTCAACGCAGTTTCCACTTCTAGTTGTACTGGTATGTGAGTGCCAGATCAAGCCTGATTTAGAAAGCTAAGCAGGCTTGACCCCGGGTAGCGCTTGGATGAGAGACCACCTGGTCCTGTAAGCTTTTCAGTTTTATTCCTCATATTGCTTTTTTTTTTTTTTTTGAAATAAAATAAAAATAAATCATTTTAATTGGTCAAATAGGCCTTCCTTCAACCCAGTTTCCACTTCTAGTTGTACTGGTATGTGAGTGCCAGATCAAGCCTGATTTAGAAAGCTAAGCAGGCTTGACCCTGGGTAGTGCTTGGATGGGAGACCACCTGGTCCTGTAAGCTTTTCAGATTTATTCCTCATATAGTTTTTTTTTTTTTGTGTTGTTTAAATAAAATAAAAATAAATCATTTTAATTGGTCAAATAGGCCTTCCTTCAACGCAGTTTCCACTTCTAGTTGTACTGGTATTTGAGTGCCAGATCAAGCCTGATTTAGAAAGCTAAGCAGGCTTGACCCCGGGTACCGCTTGGATGGGAGACCACCTGGTTCTGTAAGCTTTTCAGTTTTATTCCTCATATAGTTTTTTTTTTTTGTGTTGTTTAAATAAAATAAAAATAAATCATTTTAATTGGTTAAATAGGCCTTCCTTCAACGCAGTGTCCACTTCTGGTTGTACTGGTATGTGAGTGCCAGATCAAGCCTGATTTAGAAAGCTAAGCAGGCTTGACCCTGGGTAGTGCTTGGATGGGAGACCACCTGGTCCTGTAAGCTTTTCAGTTTTATTCCTCATATATTTTTTTTTTTTTTTTTTTTTTTTTATTTTATTTTATTTTTTTTTTTTTTTGGGGGGTTTAAATAAAATAAAAATAAATCATTTTAATTGGTCAAATAGGCCTTCCTTTAACCCAGTTTCCACTTCTAGTTGTACTGGTATGAGAGTGCCAAATCAAGCCTAATTTAGAAAGCTAAGCAGGCTTGACCCTGGGTAGTGCTCGGATGGGAGACCACCTGGTCCTGTAAGCTTTTCAGTTTTATTCCTCATATAGTTTTTTTTTTTTTTTTGTGTTGTTTAAATAAAATAAAAATAAATCATTTTAATTGGTTAAATAGGCCTTCCTTCAACGCAGTTTCCACTTCTAGTTGTACTGGTATGTGAGTGCCAGATCAAGCCTGATTTAGAAAGCTAAGCAGGCTTGACCCTGGGTAGCGCTTGGATGGGAGACCACCTGGTCCTGTAAGCTTTTCAGTTTTATTCCTCATATTGCTTTTTTTTTTTTAATGAAATAAAATAAAAATAAATCATTTTAATTGGTCAAAAAGGCCTTCCTTCAACCCAGTTTCCACTTCTAGTTGTACTGGTATGTGAGTGCCAGATCAAGCCTGATTTAGAAAGCTAAGCAGGCTTGACCCTGGGTAGTGCTCGGATGGG
>NC_071114.1:9602500-9605000 GCF_024256425.1 Clarias gariepinus | reverse complement strand
AGTTTCCACTTCTAGTTGTACTGGTATGTGAGTGCCAGATCAAGCCTGATTTAGAAAGCTAAGCAGGCTTGACCCTGGGTAGTTCTCGGATGGGAGACCACCTGGTCCTGTAAGCTTTTCAGTTTTATTCCTCATATATATATTTTTTTTTTTTTTTTTTTTTTTTTTTTTGGGGGTTTAAATAAAATAAAAATAAATCATTTTAATTGGTCAAATAGGCCTTCCTTCAACCCAGTTTCCACTTCTAGTTGTACTGGTATGAGAGTGCCAAATTAAGCCTAATTTAGAAAGCTAAGCAGGCTTGACCCCGGGTAGCGCTTGGATGGGAGACCACCTGGTCCTGTAAGCTTTTCAGTTTTATTCCGCATATTGCTTTTTTTTTTTTAATGAAATAAAATAAAAATAAATCATTTTAATTGGTCAAATAGGCCTTCCTTCAACCCAGTTTCCACTTCTAGTTGTACTGGTATGAGAGTGCCAGATCAAGCCTGATTTAGAAAGCTAAGCAGGCTTGACCCTGGGTAGTGCTTGGATGGGAGACCACCTGGTCCTGTAAGCTTTTCAGTTTTATTCCTCATATATATATATATATATATATATTTTTTTTTTTTTTTTTTTTTTTTTTTAAATAAAATAAAAATAAATCATTTTAATTGGGCAAATAGGCCTTCCTTCAACCCAGTTTCCACTTCTAGTTGTACTGGTATGAGAGTGCCAGATCAAGCCTGATTTAGAAAGCTAAGCAGGCTTGACCCTGGGTAGTGCTCGGATGGGAGACCACCTGGTCCTGTAAGCTTTTCAGTTTTATTCCTCATATAGTTTTTTTTTGTGTTGTTTAAATAAAATAAAAATAAATCATTTTAATTGGTCAAATAGGCCTTCCTTCAACGCAGTTTCCACTTCTAGTTGTACTGGTATGTGAGTGCCAGATCAAGCCTGATTTAGAAAGCTAAGCAGGCTTGACCCCGGGTAGCACTTGGATGGGAGACCACCTGGTTCTGTAAGCTTTTCAGTTTTATTCCTCATATAGTTTTTTTTTTTTTGTGTTGTTTAAATAAAATAAAAATAAATCATTTTAATTGGTTAAATAGGCCTTCCTTCAACGCAGTTTCCACTTCTAGTTGTACTGGTATGAGAGTGCCAGATCAAGCCTGATTTAGAAAGCTAAGCAGGCTTGACCCTGGGTAGTGCTTGGATGGGAGACCACCTGGTCCTGTAAGCTTTTCAGTTTTATTCCTCATATAGTTTTTTTTTTTTTTTTTTTTTTTTTTTTTTTTTTTTTTTTTTTTAAAATAAAATAAAAATAAATCATTTTAATTGGTCAAATAGGCCTTCCTTCAACCCAGATTCCACTTCTAGTTGTACTGGTATGAGAGTGCCAGATCAAGCCTGATTTAGAAAGCTAAGCAGGCTTGACCCTGGGTAGTGCTCGGATGGGAGACCACCTGGTCCTGTAAGCTTTTCAGTTTTATTCCTCATATAGTTTTTTATTTTTTATTTTTATTTATTTTTTTTTTTTTGTGGTTTAAATAAAATAAAAATAAATCATTTTAATTGGTCAAATAGGCCTTCCTTCAACCCAGTTTCCACTTCTAGTTGTACTGGTATGAGAGTGCCAAATCAAGCCTGATTTAGAAAGCTAAGCAGGCTTGACCCTGGGTAGTGCTCGGATGGGAGACCTCCTGGTCCTGTAAGCTTTTCAGTTTTATTCCTCATATAGTTTTTTTTGTGTTGTTTAAATAAAATAAAAATAAATCATTTTAATTGGGCAAATAGGCCTTCCTTCAACCCAGTTTTGACTTCTAGTTGTACTGGTATGAGAGTGCCAGATCAAGCCTGATTTAGAAAGCTAAGCAGGCTTGACCCTGGGTAGTTCTCGGATGGGAGACCACCTGGTCCTGTAAGCTTTTCAGTTTTATTCCTCATATATATATATATTTTTTTTTTTTTTTTTTTTTTTTTTTTTGGGGGGGTTTAAATAAAATAAAAATAAATCATTTTAATTGGTCAAATAGGCCTTCCTTCAACCCAGTTTCCACTTCTAGTTGTACTGGTATGAGAGTTCCAAATTAAGCCTAATTTAGAAAGCTAAGCAGGCTTGACCCCGGGTAGCGCTTGGATGGGAGACCACCTGGTCCTGTAAGCTTTTCAGTTTTATTCCTCATATAGTTTTTTTTTTTTTGTGTTGTTTAAATAAAATAAAAATTAATCATTTTAATTGGTCAAATAGGCCTTCCTTCAACCCAGTTTCGACTTCTAGTTGTACTGGTATGAGAGTGCCAGATCAAGCCTGATTTAGAAAGCTAAGCAGGCTTGACCCTGGGTAGTGCTCGGATGGGAAACCACCTGGTCCTGTAAGCTTTTCAGTTTTATTCCTCATATATTTTTTTTTTTTATTATTTTATTTTATTTTTTTTTATTTTTTATTTTTTTTGGGGGGTTTAAATAAAATAAAAATAAATCATTTTAATTGGTCAAATAGGCCTTTCTTCAACCCAGT
>NC_071114.1:9592500-9597500 GCF_024256425.1 Clarias gariepinus | reverse complement strand
ATGTGAGTGCCAGATCAAGCCTGATTTAGAAAGCTAAGCAGGCTTGACCCCGGGTAGCACTTGGATGGGAGACCACCTGGTTCTGTAAGCTTTTCAGTTTTATTCCTCATATAGTTTTTTTTTTTTTGTGTTGTTTAAATAAAATAAAAATAAATCATTTTAATTGGTTAAATAGGCCTTCCTTCAACGCAGTTTCCACTTCTAGTTGTACTGGTATGTGAGTGCCAGATCAAGCCTGATTTAGAAAGCTAAGCAGGCTTGACCCTGGGTAGTGCTTGGATGGGAGACCACCTGGTCCTGTAAGCTTTTCAGTTTTATTCCTCATATAGTTTTTTTTTTTATTTTTATTATTTTTTTTTTTATTTTATTTATTTTTTTTTTTAAATAAAATAAAAATAAATCATTTTAATTGGGCAAATAGGCCTTCCTTCAACCCAGTTTTGACTTCTAGTTGTACTGGTATGAGAGTGCCAGATCAAGCCTGATTTAGAAAGCTAAGCAGGCTTGACCCTGGGTAGTTCTCGGATGGGAGACCACCTGGTCCTGTAAGCTTTTCAGTTTTATTCCTCATATATATATATATTTTTTTATTTTTTATTTTTTTTTTTTTTATTTATTTTTTTTTTTTGGGGGTTTAAATAAAATAAAAATAAATCATTTTAATTGGTCAAATAGGCCTTCCTTCAACCCAGTTTCCACTTCTAGTTGTACTGGTATGAGAGTTCCAAATTAAGCCTAATTTAGAAAGCTAAGCAGGCTTGACCCCGGGTAGCGCTTGGATGGGAGACCACCTGGTCCTGTAAGCTTTTCAGTTTTATTCCTCATATAGTTTTTTTTTTTTTGTGTTGTTTAAATAAAATAAAAATTAATCATTTTAATTGGTCAAATAGGCCTTCCTTCAACCCAGTTTCGACTTCTAGTTGTACTGGTATGAGAGTGCCAGATCAAGCCTGATTTAGAAAGCTAAGCAGGCTTGACCCTTGGTAGTGCTCGGATGGGAAACCACCTAGTCCTGTAACCTTTTCAGTTTTATTCCTCATATATATTTTTTTTTTATTATTTTATTTTATTTTTTTTTATTTTTTATTTTTTTTGGGGGGTTTAAATAAAATAAAAATAAATCATTTTAATTGGTCAAATAGGCCTTCCTTCAACCCAGTTTCCACTTCTAGTTGTACTGGTATGAGAGTGCCAAATCAAGCCTAATTTAGAAAGCTAAGCAGGCTTGACCCTGGGTAGTGCTCGGATGGGAGACCACCTGGTCCTGTAAGCTTTTCAGTTTTATTCCTCATATAGTTTTTTTTTTTTTTTGTGTTGTTTAAATAAAATAAAAATAAATCATTTTAATTGGTTAAATAGGCCTTCCTTCAACGCAGTTTCCACTTCTAGTTGTACTGGTATGTGAGTGCCAGATCAAGCCTGATTTAGAAAGCTAAGCAGGCTTGACCCTGGGTAGCGCTTGGATGGGAGACCACCTGGTCCTGTAAGCTTTTCAGTTTTATTCCTCATATTGCTTTTTTTTTTTTAATGAAATAAAATAAAAATAAATCATTTTAATTGGTCAAATAGGCCTTCCTTCAACTCAGTTTCCACTTCTAGTTGTACTGGTATGTGAGTGCCAGATCAAGCCTGATTTAGAAAGCTAAGCAGGCTTGACCCTGGGTAGTGCTCGGATGGGAGACCACCTGGTCCTGTAAGCTTTTCAGTTTTATTCCTCATATAGTTTTTTTTTATTAATTTTTTTTTTTTATTTTTTTTTTTTTGTGGTTTAAATAAAATAAAAATAAATCATTTTAATTGGTCAAATAGGCCTTCCTTCAACCCAGTTTCCACTTCTAGTTGTACTGGTATGAGAGTGCCAAATCAAGCCTGATTTAGAAAGCTAAGCAGGCTTGACCCTGGGTAGCGCTTGGATGGGAGACCACCTGGTCCTGTAAGCTTTTCAGTTTTATTCCTCATATTGCTTTTTTTTTTTTTTATGAAATAAAATAAAAATAAATCATTTTAATTGGTCAAATAGGCCTTCCTTCAACCCAGTTTCCACTTCTAGTTGTACTGGTATGAGAGTGCCAAATCAAGCCTGATTTAGAAAGCTAAGCAGGCTTGACCCTGGGTAGTGCTCGGATGGGAGACCACCTGGTCCTGTAAGCTTTTCAGTTTTATTCCTCATATAGTTTTTTTTTTTTTGTGTTGTTTAAATAAAATAAAAATAAATCATTTTAATTGGTCAAATAGGCCTTCCTTCAACGCAGTTTCCACTTCTAGTTGTACTGGTATGTTAGTGCCAGATCAAGCCTGATTTAGAAAGCTAAGCAGGCTTGACCCTGGGTAGCACTTGGATGGGAGACCACCTTGTCCTGTAAGCTTTTCAGTTTTATTCCTCATATAGTCTTTTTTTTTTTTTTTTAATAAAATAAAAATTAATCATTTTAATTGGTCAAATAGGCCTTCCTTCAACCCAGTTTCGACTTCTAGTTGTACTGGTATGAGAGTGCCAGATCAAGCCTGATTTAGAAAGCTAAGCAGGCTTGACCCTGGGTAGTGCTCGGATGGGAAACCACCTGGTCCTGTAAGCTTTTCCGTTTTATTCCTCATATATATATTTTTTTTTTATTTTATTTTATTTTTTTTTATTTTTTATTTTTTTTGGGGGGTTTAAATAAAATAAAAATAAATCATTTTAATTGGTCAAATAGGCCTTCCTTCAACCCAGTTTCCACTTCTAGTTGTACTGGTATGAGAGTGCCAAATCAAGCCTAATTTAGAAAGCTAAGCAGGCTTGACCCTGGGTAGTGCTCGGATGGGAGACCACCTGGTCCTGTAAGCTTTTCAGTTTTATTCCTCATATAGTTTTTTTTTTTTTTTGTGTTGTTTAAATAAAATAAAAATAAATCATTTTAATTGGTTAAATAGGCCTTCCTTCGACGCAGTTTCCACTTCTAGTTGTACTGGTATGTGAGTGCCAGATCAAGCCTGATTTAGAAAGCTAAGCAGGCTTGACCCTGGGTAGTGCTTGGATGGGAGACCACCTGGTCCTGTAAGCTTTTCAGTTTTATTCCTCATATAGTTTTTTTTTTTATTTTTATTATTTTTTTTTTTATTTTATTTTTTTTTTTTTTTAAATAAAATAAAAATAAATCATTTTAATTGGGCAAATAGGCCTTCCTTCAACCCAGTTTTGACTTCTAGTTGTACTGGTATGAGAGTGCCAGATCAAGCCTGATTTAGAAAGCTAAGCAGGCTTGACCCTGGGTAGTTCTCGGATGGGAGACCACCTGGTCCTGTAAGCTTTTCAGTTTTATTCCTCATATATATATATATATTTTTTTTTATTTTTTTTTTTTTTATTTTTTTTTTTTTTTGGGGGGTTTAAATAAAATAAAAATAAATCATTTTAATTGGTCAAATAGGCCTTCCTTCAACCCAGTTTCCACTTCTAGTTGTACTGGTATGAGAGTTCCAAATTAAGCCTAATTTAGAAAGCTAAGCAGGCTTGACCCCGGGTAGCGCTTGGATGGGAGACCACCTGGTCCTGTAAGCTTTTCAGTTTTATTCCTCATATAGTTTTTTTTTTTTTTGTGTTGTTTAAATAAAATAAAAATTAATCATTTTAATTGGTCAAATAGGCCTTCCTTCAACCCAGTTTCGACTTCTAGTTGTACTGGTATGAGAGTGCCAGATCAAGCCTGATTTAGAAAGCTAAGCAGGCTTGACCCTGGGTAGTGCTCGGATGGGAAACCACCTGGTCCTGTAAGCTTTTCAGTTTTATTCCTCATATATATTTTTTTTTTATTATTTTATTTTATTTTTTTTTATTTTTTATTTTTTTTGGGGGGTTTAAATAAAATAAAAATAAATCATTTTAATTGGTCAAATAGGCCTTCCTTCAACCCAGTTTCCACTTCTAGTTCTACTGGTATGAGAGTGCCAAATCAAGCCTAATTTAGAAAGCTAAGCAGGCTTGACCCTGGGTAGTGCTCGGATGGGAGACCACCTGGTCCTGTAAGCTTTTCAGTTTTATTCCTCATATAGTTTTTTTTTTTTTTTGTGTTGTTTAAATAAAATAAAAATAAATCATTTTAATTGGTTAAATAGGCCTTCCTTCAACGCAGTTTCCACTTCTAGTTGTACTGGTATGTGAGTGCCAGATCAAGCCTAATTTAGAAAGCTAAGCAGGCTTGACCCTGGGTAGCGCTTGGATGGGAGACCACCTGGTCCTGTAAGCTTTTCAGTTTTATTCCTCATATTGCTTTTTTTTTTTTTTAATGAAAAAAAATAAAAATAAATCATTTTAATTGGTCAAATAGGCCTTCCTTCAACCCAGTTTCCACTTCTAGTTGTACTGGTATGAGAGTGCCAAATCAAGCCTGATTTAGAAAGCTAAGCAGGCTTGACCCTGGGTAGCGCTTGGATGGGAGACCACCTGGTCCTGTAAGCTTTTCAGTTTTATTCCTCATATTGCTTTTTTTTTTTTTTAATGAAAAAAAATAAAAATAAATCATTTTAATTGGTCAAATAGGCCTTCCTTCAACCCAGTTTCCACTTCTAGTTGTACTGGTATGAGAGTGCCAAATCAAGCCTGATTTAGAAAGCTAAGCAGGCTTGAGCCTGGGTAGTGCTCGGATGGGAGACCACCTGGTCCTGTAAGCTTTTCAGTTTTATTCCTCATATAGTTTTTTTTTTTTTGTGTTGTTTAAATAAAATAAAAATAAATCATTTTAATTGGTCAAATAGGCCTTCCTTCAACGCAGTTTCCACTTCTAGTTGTACTGGTATGTTAGTGCCAGATCAAGCCTGATTTAGAAAGCTAAGCAGGCTTGACCCTGGGTAGCACTTGGATGGGAGACCACCTTGTCCTGTAAGCTTTTCAATTTTATTCCTCATATAGTCTTTTTTTTTTTTTTTTAATAAAATAAAAATTAATCATTTTAATTGGTCAAATAGGCCTTCCTTCAACCCAGTTTTGACTTCTAGTTGTACTGGTATGAGAGTGCCAGATC
>NC_071114.1:9577500-9590000 GCF_024256425.1 Clarias gariepinus | reverse complement strand
ATTTAGAAAGCTAAGCAGGCTTGACCCTGGGTAGTGCTTGGATGGGAGACCACCTGGTCCTGTAAGCTTTTCAGTTTTATTCCTCATATAGTTTTTTTTTTTATTTTTATTATTTTTTTTTTTATTTTTATTTTTTTTTTTTTAAATAAAATAAAAATAAATCATTTTAATTGGGCAAATAGGCCTTCCTTCAACCCAGTTTTGACTTCTAGTTGTACTGGTATGAGAGTGCCAGATCAAGCCTGATTTAGAAAGCTAAGCAGGCTTGACCCTGGGTAGTTCTCGGATGGGAGACCACCTGGTCCTGTAAGCTTTTCAGTTTTATTCCTCATATATATATATATTTTTTTTTATTTTTTATTTTTTTTTTTTTTATTTTTTTTTTTTTTTGGGGGGTTTAAATAAAATAAAAATAAATCATTTTAATTGGTCAAATAGGCCTTCCTTCAACCCAGTTTCCACTTCTAGTTGTACTGGTATGAGAGTTCCAAATTAAGCCTAATTTAGAAAGCTAAGCAGGCTTGACCCCGGGTAGCGCTTGGATGGGAGACCACCTGGTCCTGTAAGCTTTTCAGTTTTATTCCTCATATAGTTTTTTTTTTTTTGTGTTGTTTAAATAAAATAAAAATTAATCATTTTAATTGGTCAAATAGGCCTTCCTTCAACCCAGTTTCGACTTCTAGTTGTACTGGTATGAGAGTGCCAGATCAAGCCTGATTTAGAAAGCTAAGCAGGCTTGACCCTGGGTAGTGCTCGGATGGGAAACCACCTGGTCCTGTAAGCTTTTCAGTTTTATTCCTCATATATTTTTTTTTTTTATTATTTTATTTTATTTTTTTTTATTTTTTATTTTTTTTGGGGGGTTTAAATAAAATAAAAATAAATCATTTTAATTGGTCAAATAGGCCTTCCTTCAACCCAGTTTCCACTTCTAGTTGTACTGGTATGAGAGTGCCAAATCAAGCCTAATTTAGAAAGCTAAGCAGGCTTGACCCTGGGTAGTGCTCGGATGGGAGACCACCTGGTCCTGTAAGCTTTTCAGTTTTATTCCTCATATAGTTTTTTTTTTTTTTTGTGTTGTTTAAATAAAATAAAAATAAATCATTTTAATTGGTTAAATAGGCCTTCCTTCAACGCAGTTTCCACTTCTAGTTGTACTGGTATGTGAGTGCCAGATCAAGCCTGATTTAGAAAGCTAAGCAGGCTTGACCCTGGGTAGCGCTTGGATGGGAGACCACCTGGTCCTGTAAGCTTTTCAGTTTTATTCCTCATATTGCTTTTTTTTTTTTAATGAAATAAAATAAAAATAAATCATTTTAATTGGTCAAATAGGCCTTCCTTCAACTCAGTTTCCACTTCTAGTTGTACTGGTATGTGAGTGCCAGATCAAGCCTGATTTAGAAAGCTAAGCAGGCTTGACCCTGGGTAGTGCTCGGATGGGAGACCACCTGGTCCTGTAAGCTTTTCAGTTTTATTCCTCATATAGTTTTTTTTTATTAATTTTTTTTTTTATTTTTTTTTTTTGTGGTTTAAATAAAATAAAAATAAATCATTTTAATTGGTCAAATAGGCCTTCCTTCAACCCAGTTTCCACTTCTAGTTGTACTGGTATGAGAGTGCCAGATCAAGCCTGATTTAGAAAGCTAAGCAGGCTTGACCCTGGGTAGTGCTTGGATGGGAGACCACCTGGTCCTGTAAGCTTTTCAGTTTTATTCCTCATGTTGCTTTTTTTTTTTTTAATGAAATAAAATAAAAATAAATCATTTTAATTGGTCAAATAGGCCTTCCTTCAACCCAGTTTCCACTTCTAGTTGTACTGGTATGAGAGTTCCAAATCAAGCCTGATTTAGAAAGCTAAGCAGGCATGACCCTGGGTAGTGCTTGGATGGGAGACCACCTGGTCCTGTAAGCTTTTCAGTTTTATTCCTCATATAGTTTTTTTTTTTTTTTTGTTGTTTAAATAAAATAAAAATAAATCATTTTAATTGGTCAAATAGGCCTTCCTTCAACGCAGTTTCCACTTCTAGTTGTACTGGTATGTTAGTGCCAGATCAAGCCTGATTTAGAAAGCTAAGCAGGCTTGACCCTGGGTAGCACTTGGATGGGAGACCACCTGGTCCTGTAAGCTTTTCAGTTTTATTCCTCATATATATATATTTTTTTTATTTTATTTTATTTTTTTTTATTTTTTATTTTTTTTGGGGGGTTTAAATAAAATAAAAATAAATCATTTTAATTGGGCAAATAGGCCTTCCTTCAACCCAGTTTCCACTTCTAGTTGTACTGGTATGAGAGTGCCAGATCAAGCCTGATTTAGAAAGCTAAGCAGGCTTGACCCTGGGTAGTGCTTGGATGGGAGACCACCTGGTCCTGTAAGCTTTTCAGTTTTATTCCTCATATAGTTTTTTTTGTGTTGTTTAAATAAAATAAAAATAAATCATTTTAATTGGTCAAATAGGCCTTCCTTCAACGCAGTTTCCACTTCTAGTTGTACTGGTATGTGAGTGCCAGATCAAGCCTGATTTAGAAAGCTAAGCAGGCTTGACCCCGGGTAGCACTTGGATGGGAGACCACCTGGTTCTGTAAGCTTTTCAGTTTTATTCCTCATATAGTTTTTTTTTTTTTGTGTTGTTTAAATAAAATAAAAATAAATCATTTTAATTGGTTAAATAGGCCTTCCTTCAACGCAGTTTCCACTTCTAGTTGTACTGGTATGTGAGTGCCAGATCAAGCCTGATTTAGAAAGCTAAGCAGGCTTGACCCTGGGTAGTGCTTGGATGGGAGACCACCTGGTCCTGTAAGCTTTTCAGTTTTATTCCTCATATAGTTTTTTTTTTTATTTTTATTATTTTTTTTTTTATTTTATTTATTTTTTTTTTAAATAAAATAAAAATAAATCATTTTAATTGGGCAAATAGGCCTTCCTTCAACCCAGTTTTGACTTCTAGTTGTACTGGTATGAGAGTGCCAGATCAAGCCTGATTTAGAAAGCTAAGCAGGCTTGACCCTGGGTAGTTCTCGGATGGGAGACCACCTGGTCCTGTAAGCTTTTCAGTTTTATTCCTCATATATATATATATTTTTTTATTTTTTATTTTTTTTTTTTTTATTTTTTTTTTTTTTTGGGGGGTTTAAATAAAATAAAAATAAATCATTTTAATTGGTCAAATAGGCCTTCCTTCAACCCAGTTTCCACTTCTAGTTGTACTGGTATGAGAGTTCCAAATTAAGCCTAATTTAGAAAGCTAAGCAGGCTTGACCCCGGGTAGCGCTTGGATGGGAGACCACCTGGTCCTGTAAGCTTTTCAGTTTTATTCCTCATATAGTTTTTTTTTTTTTGTGTTGTTTAAATAAAATAAAAATTAATCATTTTAATTGGTCAAATAGGCCTTCCTTCAACCCAGTTTCGACTTCTAGTTGTACTGGTATGAGAGTGCCAGATCAAGCCTGATTTAGAAAGCTAAGCAGGCTTGACCCTGGGTAGTGCTCGGATGGGAAACCACCTGGTCCTGTAAGCTTTTCAGTTTTATTCCTCATATATTTTTTTTTTTTATTATTTTATTTTATTTTTTTTTATTTTTTATTTTTTTTGGGGGGTTTAAATAAAATAAAAATAAATCATTTTAATTGGTCAAATAGGCCTTCCTTCAACCCAGTTTCCACTTCTAGTTGTACTGGTATGAGAGTGCCAAATCAAGCCTAATTTAGAAAGCTAAGCAGGCTTGACCCTGGGTAGTGCTCGGATGGGAGACCACCTGGTCCTGTAAGCTTTTCAGTTTTATTCCTCATATAGTTTTTTTTTTTTTTTGTGTTGTTTAAATAAAATAAAAATAAATCATTTTAATTGGTTAAATAGGCCTTCCTTCAACGCAGTTTCCACTTCTAGTTGTACTGGTATGTGAGTGCCAGATCAAGCCTGATTTAGAAAGCTAAGCAGGCTTGACCCTGGGTAGCGCTTGGATGGGAGACCACCTGGTCCTGTAAGCTTTTCAGTTTTATTCCTCATATTGCTTTTTTTTTTTTAATGAAATAAAATAAAAATAAATAATTTTAATTGGTCAAATAGGCCTTCCTTCAACTCAGTTTCCACTTCTAGTTGTACTGGTATGTGAGTGCCAGATCAAGCCTGATTTAGAAAGCTAAGCAGGCTTGACCCTGGGTAGTGCTCGGATGGGAGACCACCTGGTCCTGTAAGCTTTTCAGTTTTATTCCTCATATAGTTTTTTTTTATTAATTTTTATTTTTTATTTTTTATTTTTGTGGTTTAAATAAAATAAAAATAAATCATTTTAATTGGTCAAATAGGCCTTCCTTCAACCCAGTTTCCACTTCTAGTTGTACTGGTATGAGAGTGCCAAATCAAGCCTGATTTAGAAAGCTAAGCAGGCTTGACCCTGGGTAGCGCTTGGATGGGAGACCACCTGGTCCTGTAAGCTTTTCAGTTTTATTCCTCATATTGCTTTTTTTTTTTTTATGAAATAAAATAAAAATAAATCATTTTAATTGGTCAAATAGGCCTTCCTTCAACCCAGTTTCCACTTCTAGTTGTACTGGTATGAGAGTGCCAAATCAAGCCTGATTTAGAAAGCTAAGCAGGCTTGACCCTGGGTAGTGCTCGGATGGGAGACCACCTGGTCCTGTAAGCTTTTCAGTTTTATTCCTCATATAGTTTTTTTTTTTTTGTGTTGTTTAAATAAAATAAAAATAAATCATTTTAATTGGTCAAATAGGCCTTCCTTCAACGCAGTTTCCACTTCTAGTTGTACTGGTATGTTAGTGCCAGATCAAGCCTGATTTAGAAAGCTAAGCAGGCTTGACCCTGGGTAGTGCTTGGATGGGAGACCACCTGGTCCTGTAAGATTTTCAGTTTTATTCCTCACATAGTTTTTTTTTTTTTTTTTAAATAAAATAAAAATAAATCATTTTAATTGGTCAAATAGGCCTTCCTTCAACCCAGTTTCCACTTCTAGTTGTACTGGTATGAGAGTGCCAAATCAAGCCTGATTTAGAAAGCTAAGCAGGCTTGACCCTGCATAGTGCTTGGATGGGAGACCACCTGGTCCTGTAAGCTTTTCAGTTTTATTCCTCATATTGCTTTTTTTTTTTTTATGAAATAAAATAAAAATAAATCATTTTAATTGGTCAAATAGGCCTTCCTTCAACCCAGTTTCCACTTCTAGTTGTACTGGTATGAGAGTGCCAAATCAAGCCTGATTTAGAAAGCTAAGCAGGCTTGACCCTGGGTAGTGCTCGGATGGGAGACCACCTGGTCCTGTAAGCTTTTCAGTTTTATTCCTCATATAGTTTTTTTTTTTTTGTGTTGTTTAAATAAAATAAAAATAAATCATTTTAATTGGTCAAATAGGCCTTCCTTCAATGCAGTTTCCACTTCTAGTTGTACTGGTATGTTAGTGCCAGATCAAGCCTGATTTAGAAAGCTAAGCAGGCTTGACCCTGGGTAGCACTTGGATGGGAGACCACCTTGTCCTGTAAGCTTTTCAGTTTTATTCCTCATATAGTCTTTTTTTTTTTTTTTAAATAAAATAAAAATTAATCATTTTAATTGGTCAAATAGGCCTTCCTTCAACCCAGTTTCGACTTCTAGTTGTACTGGTATGAGAGTGCCAGATCAAGCCTGATTTAGAAAGCTAAGCAGGCTTGACCCTGGGTAGTGCTCGGATGGGAAACCACCTGGTCCTGTAAGCTTTTCAGTTTTATTCCTCATATATATATTTTTTTTTTATTTTTTTTTATTTTTTTTTATTTTTTATTTTTTTTGGGGGGTTTAAATAAAATAAAAATAAATCATTTTAATTGGTCAAATAGGCCTTCCTTCAACCCAGTTTCCACTTCTAGTTGTACTGGTATGAGAGTGCCAAATCAAGCCTAATTTAGAAAGCTAAGCAGGCTTGACCCTGGGTAGTGCTCGGATGGGAGACCACCTGGTCCTGTAAGCTTTTCAGTTTTATTCCTCATATAGTTTTTTTTTTTTTTGTGTTGTTTAAATAAAATAAAAATAAATCATTTTAATTGGTTAAATAGGCCTTCCTTCAACGCAGTTTCCACTTCTAGTTGTACTGGTATGTGAGTGCCAGATCAAGCCTGATTTAGAAAGCTAAGCAGGCTTGACCCTGGGTAGTGCTTGGATGGGAGACCACCTGGTCCTGTAAGCTTTTCAGTTTTATTCCTCATATAGTTTTTTTTTTTATTTTTATTATTTTTTTTTTTATTTTATTTATTTTTTTTTTTAAATAAAATAAAAATAAATCATTTTAATTGGGCAAATAGGCCTTCCTTCAACCCAGTTTTGACTTCTAGTTGTACTGGTATGAGAGTGCCAGATCAAGCCTGATTTAGAAAGCTAAGCAGGCTTGACCCTGGGTAGTTCTCGGATGGGAGACCACCTGGTCCTGTAAGCTTTTCAGTTTTATTCCTCATATATATATATATTTTTTTTTTTATTTTTTTTTTTTTTATTTTTTTTTTTTTTATTTTTTTTTTTTTTTTGGGGGTTTAAATAAAATAAAAATAAATCATTTTAATTGGTCAAATAGGCCTTCCTTCAACCCAGTTTCCACTTCTAGTTGTACTGGTATGAGAGTTCCAAATTAAGCCTAATTTAGAAAGCTAAGCAGGCTTGACCCCGGGTAGCGCTTGGATGGGAGACCACCTGGTCCTGTAAGCTTTTCAGTTTTATTCCTCATATAGTTTTTTTTTTTTTGTGTTGTTTAAATAAAATAAAAATTAATCATTTTAATTGGTCAAATAGGCCTTCCTTCAACCCAGTTTCGACTTCTAGTTGTACTGGTATGAGAGTGCCAGATCAAGCCTGATTTAGAAAGCTAAGCAGGCTTGACCCTGGGTAGTGCTCGGATGGGAAACCACCTGGTCCTGTAAGCTTTTCAGTTTTATTCCTCATATATATTTTTTTTTTATTATTTTATTTTATTTTTTTTTATTTTTTATTTTTTTTGGGGGGTTTAAATAAAATAAAAATAAATCATTTTAATTGGTCAAATAGGCCTTCCTTCAACCCAGTTTCCACTTCTAGTTGTACTGGTATGAGAGTGCCAAATCAAGCCTAATTTAGAAAGCTAAGCAGGCTTGACCCTGGGTAGTGCTCGGATGGGAGACCACCTGGTCCTGTAAGCTTTTCAGTTTTATTCCTCATATAGTTTTTTTTTTTTTTTGTGTTGTTTAAATAAAATAAAAATAAATCATTTTAATTGGTTAAATAGGCCTTCCTTCAACGCAGTTTCCACTTCTAGTTGTACTGGTATGTGAGTGCCAGATCAAGCCTGATTTAGAAAGCTAAGCAGGCTTGACCCTGGGTAGCGCTTGGATGGGAGACCACCTGGTCCTGTAAGCTTTTCAGTTTTATTCCTCATATTGCTTTTTTTTTTTTAATGAAATAAAATAAAAATAAATCATTTTAATTGGTCAAATAGGCCTTCCTTCAACTCAGTTTCCACTTCTAGTTGTACTGGTATGTGAGTGCCAGATCAAGCCTGATTTAGAAAGCTAAGCAGGCTTGACCCTGGGTAGTGCTTGGATGGGAGACCACCTGATCCTGTAAGCTTTTCAGTTTTATTCCTCATATAGTTTTTTTTTATTTATTTATTTATTTATTTTTTTTTTTTGTGGTTTAAATAAAATAAAAATAAATCATTTTAATTGGTCAAATAGGCCTTCCTTCAACCCAGTTTCCACTTCTAGTTGTACTGGTATGAGAGTGCCAAATCAAGCCTGATTTAGAAAGCTAAGCAGGCTTGACCCTGGGTAGCGCTTGGATGGGAGACCACCTGGTCCTGTAAGCTTTTCAGTTTTATTCCTCATATTGCTTTTTTTTTTTTTAATGAAAAAAAATAAAAATAAATCATTTTAATTGGTCAAATAGGCCTTCCTTCAACCCAGTTTCCACTTCTAGTTGTACTGGTATGAGAGTGCCAAATCAAGCCTGATTTAGAAAGCTAAGCAGGCTTGACCCTGGGTAGTGCTCGGATGGGAGACCACCTGGTCCTGTAAGCTTTTCAGTTTTATTCCTCATATAGTTTTTTTTTTTTTGTGTTGTTTAAATAAAATAAAAATAAATCATTTTAATTGGTCAAATAGGCCTTCCTTCAACGCAGTTTCCACTTCTAGTTGTACTGGTATGTTAGTGCCAGATCAAGCCTGATTTAGAAAGCTAAGCAGGCTTGACCCTGGGTAGCACTTGGATGGGAGACCACCTTGTCCTGTAAGCTTTTCAGTTTTATTCCTCATATAGTCTTTTTTTTTTTTTTTAAATAAAATAAAAATTAATCATTTTAATTGGTCAAATAGGCCTTCCTTCAACCCAGTTTCGACTTCTAGTTGTACTGGTATGAGAGTGCCAGATCAAGCCTGATTTAGAAAGCTAAGCAGGCTTGACCCTGGGTAGTGCTCGGATGGGAAACCACCTGGTCCTGTAAGCTTTTCAGTTTTATTCCTCATATATATATATTTTTTTTATTTTATTTTATTTTTTTTTATTTTTTTTTTTTTTTGGGGGGTTTAAATAAAATAAAAATAAATCATTTTAATTGGTCAAATAGGCCTTCCTTCAACCCAGTTTCCACTTCTAGTTGTACTGGTATGAGAGTGCCAAATCAAGCCTAATTTAGAAAGCTAAGCAGGCTTGACCCTGGGTAGTGCTCGGATGGGAGACCACCTGGTCCTGTAAGCTTTTCAGTTTTATTCCTCATATAGTTTTTTTTTTTTTTTGTGTTGTTTAAATAAAATAAAAATAAATCATTTTAATTGGTTTAATAGGCCTTCCTTCAACGCAGTTTCCACTTCTAGTTGTACTGGTATGTGAGTGCCAGATCAAGCCTGATTTAGAAAGCTAAGCAGGCTTGACCCTGGGTAGCGCTTGGATGGGAGACCACCTGGTCCTGTAAGCTTTTCAGTTTTATTCCTCATATTGCTTTTTTTTTTTTAATGAAATAAAATAAAAATAAATCATTTTAATTGGTCAAATAGGCCTTCCTTCAACTCAGTTTCCACTTCTAGTTGTACTGGTATGTGAGTGCCAGATCAAGCCTGATTTAGAAAGCTAAGCAGGCTTGACCCTGGGTAGTGCTCGGATGGGAGACCACCTGGTCCTGTAAGCTTTTCAGTTTTATTCCTCATATAGGTTTTTTTTTTTTTTTTTTTTTTTTTTTTTTTTTTGTGGTTTAAATAAAATAAATCATTTTAATTGGTCAAATAGGCCTTCCTTCAACCCAGTTTCCACTTCTAGTTGTACTGGTATGAGAGTGCCAAATCAAGCCTGATTTAGAAAGCTAAGCAGGCTTGACCCTGGGTAGTGCTCGGATGGGAGACCACCTGGTCCTGTAAGCTTTTCAGTTTTATTCCTCATATAGTTTTTTTTTTTTGTGTTGTTTAAATAAAATAAAAATAAATCATTTTAATTGGTCAAATAGGCCTTCCTTCAACGCAGTTTCCACTTCTAGTTGTACTGGTATGTTAGTGCCAGATCAAGCCTGATTTAAAAAAGCTAAGCAGGCTTGACCCCGGGTAGCACTTGGATGGGAGACCACCTGGTCCTGTAAGCTTTTCATTTTTATTCCTCATATAGTCTTTTTTTTTTTTTTTTTTTTTTAAATAAAATAAAAATTAATCATTTTAATTGGTCAAATAGGCCTTCCTTCAACCCAGTTTCCACTTCTAGTTGTACTGGTATGAGAGTGCCAAATCAAGCCTGATTTAGAAAGCTAAGCAGGCTTGACCCTGGGTAGTGCTCGGATGGGAGACCACCTGGTCCTGTAAGCTTTTCAGTTTTATTCCTCATATAGTTTTTTTTTTGTTGTGTTGTTTAAATAAAATAAAAATAAATCATTTTAATTGGTCAAATAGGCCTTCCTTCAACGCAGTTTCCACTTCTAGTTGTACTGGTATGTTAGTGCCAGATCAAGCCTGATTTAGAAAGCTAAGCAGGCTTGACCCTGGGTAGCACTTGGATGGGAGACCACCTGGTCCTGTAAGCTTTTCAGTTTTATTCCTCATATAGTCTTTTTTTTTTTTTTTTTTTTTTAAATAAAATAAAAATTAATCATTTTAATTGGTCAAATAGGCCTTCCTTCAACCCAGTTTCCACTTCTAGTTGTACTGGTATGTGAGTGCCAGATCAAGCCTGAGTTAGAAAGCTAAGCAGGCTTGACCCTGGGTAGTGCTTGGATGGGAGACCACCTGGTCCTGTAAGCTTTTCAGTTTTATTCCTCATATAGTTTTTTTTTTTTTCTTTAAAAATAAAATAAAAATAAATCATTTTAATTGGGCAAATAGGCCTTCCTTCAACCCAGTTTCCACTTCTAGTTGTACTGGTATGAGAGTGCCAAATCAAGCCTGATTTAGAAAGCTAAGCAGGCTTGACCCTGGGTAGTGCTCGGATGGGAGACCACCTGGTCCTGTAAGCTTTTCAGTTTTATTCCTCATATAGTTTTTTTTTTTTTCTTTAAAAATAAAATAAATCATTTTAATTGGTCAAATAGGCCTTCCTTCAACCCAGCTTCCACTTCTAGTTGTACTGGTATGAGAGTGCCAAATCAAGCCTGATTTAGAAAGCTAAGCAGGCTTGACCCTGGGTAGTGCTCGGATGGGAGACCACCTGGTCCTGTAAGCTTTTCAGTTTTATTCCTCATATAGTTTTTTTTTTTTTGTGTTGTTTAAATAAAATAAAAATAAATCATTTTAATTGGTCAAATAGGCCTTCCTTCAACGCAGTTTCCACTTCTAGTTGTACTGGTATGTGAGTGCCAGATCAAGCCTGATTTAGAAAGCTAAGCAGGCTTGACCCCGGGTAGCAATTGGATGGGAGACCACCTGGTCCTGTAAGCTTTTCAGTTTTATTCCTCATATAGTCTTTTTTTTTTTTTTTTTTTTTTTTAAATAAAATAAAAATAAATCATTTTAATTGGTCAAATAGGCCTTCCTTCAACCCAGTTTCCACTTCTAGTTGTACTGGTATGTGAGTGCCAGATCAAGCCTGAGTTAGAAAGCTAAGCAGGCTTGACCCTGGGTAGTGCTTGGATGGGAGACCACCTGGTCCTGTAAGCTTTTCAGTTTTATTCCTCATATAGTTTTTTTTTTTTTCTTTAAAAATAAAATAAAAATAAATCATTTTAATTGGGCAAATAGGCCTTCCTTCAACCCAGTTTCCACTTCTAGTTGTACTGGTATGAGAGTGCCAAATCAAGCCTGATTTAGAAAGCTAAGCAGGCTTGACCCTGGGTAGTGCTCGGATGGGAGACCACCTGGTCCTGTAAGCTTTTCAGTTTTATTCCTCATATAGTTTTTTTTTTTTTGTGTTGTTTAAATAAAATAAAAATAAATCATTTTAATTGGTCAAATAGGCCTTCCTTTAACGCAGTTTCCACTTCTAGTTGTACTGGTATGAGAGTGCCAAATCAAGCCTGATTTAGAAAGCTAAGCAGGCTTGACCCCGGGTAGCGCTTGGATGGGAGACCACCTGGTCCTGTAAGCTTTTCAGTTTTATTCCTCATATTGCTTTTTTTTTTTTAATGAAATAAAATAAAAATAAATCATTTTAATTGGTCAAATAGGCCTTCCTTCAACCCAGTTTCCACTTCTAGTTGTACTGGTATGTGAGTGCCAGATCAAGCCTGATTTAGAAAGCTAAGCAGGCTTGACCCTGGGTAGTGCTCGGATGGGAGACCACCTGGTCCTGTAAGCTTTTCAGTTTTATTCCTCATATAGTCTTTTTTTTTTTTTTTTTTTTTTAAATAAAATAAAAATTAATCATTTTAATTGGTCAAATAGGCCTTCCTTCAACCCAGTTTCCACTTCTAGTTGTACTGGTATGAGAGTGCCAAATCAAGCCTGATTTAGAAAGCTAAGCAGGCTTGACCCTGGGTAGTGCTCGGATGGGAGACCACCTGGTCCTGTAAGCTTTTCAGTTTTATTCCTCATATAGTTTTTTTTTTTTGTGTTGTTTAAATAAAATAAAAATAAATCATTTTAATTGGTCAAATAGGCCTTCCTTCAACGCAGTTTCCACTTCTAGTTGTACTGGTATGTTAGTGCCAGATCAAGCCTGATTTAGAAAGCTAAGCAGGCTTGACCCCGGGTAGCACTTGGATGGGAGACCACCTGGTCCTGTAAGCTTTTCAGTTTTATTCCTCATATAGTCTTTTTTTTTTTTTTTTTTTTTAAATAAAATAAAAATTAATCATTTTAATTGGTCAAATAGGCCTTCCTTCAACCCAGTTTCCACTTCTAGTTGTACTGGTATGTGAGTGCCAGATCAAGCCTGAGTTAGAAAGCTAAGCAGGCTTGACCCCGGGTAGCACTTGGATGGGAGACCACCTGGTCCTGTAAGCTTTTCAGTTTTATTCCTCATATAGTCTTTTTTTTTTTTTTTTTTTTTTAAATAAAATAAAAATTAATCATTTTAATTGGTCAAATAGGCCTTCCTTCAACCCAGTTTCCACTTCTAGTTGTACTGGTATGTGAGTGCCAGA
>NC_071114.1:9565000-9567500 GCF_024256425.1 Clarias gariepinus | reverse complement strand
ATATATTTTTTTTTTTAAATAAAATAAAAATGAATCATTTTAATTGGGCAAATAGGCCTTCCTTCAACCCAGTTTCCACTTCTAGTTGTACTGGTATGAGAGTGCCAGATCAAGCCTGATTTAGAAAGCTAAGCAGGCTTGACCCTGGGTAGTGCTCGGATGGGAGACCACCTGGTCCTGTAAGCTTTTCAGTTTTATTCCTCATATAGTTTTTTTTTTTTTCTTTAAAAATAAAATAAATCATTTTAATTGGTCAAATAGGCCTTCCTTCAACCCAGCTTCCACTTCTAGTTGTACTGGTATGAGAGTGCCAAATCAAGCCTGATTTAGAAAGCTAAGCAGGCTTGACCCTGGGTAGTGCTCGGATGGGAGACCACCTGGTCCCGTAAGCTTTTCAGTTTTATTCCTCATATTGCTTTTTTTTTTTTAATGAAATAAAATAAAAATAAATCATTTTAATTGGTCAAATAGGCCTTCCTTCAACCCAGTTTCCACTTCTAGTTGTACTGGTATGTGAGTGCCAGATCAAGCCTGATTTAGAAAGCTAAGCAGGCTTGACCCTGGGTAGTGCTCGGATGGGAGACCACCTGGTCCTGTAAGCTTTTCAGTTTTATTCCTCATATAGTTTTTTTTTTTTTTTTTTTTTTTTTTTTTTTTTTTTGTGGTTTAAATAAAATAAAAATAAATCATTTTACCTGGTCCTGTAAGCTTTTCAGTTTTATTCCTCATATATATATCTATATATATATATTTTTTTTTTTTTAAATAAAATAAAAATGAATCATTTTAATTGGGCAAATAGGCCTTCCTTCAACCCAGTTTCCACTTCTAGTTGTACTGGTATGAGAGTGCCAGATCAAGCCTGATTTAGAAAGCTAAGCAGGCTTGACCCTGGGTAGTGCTCGGATGGGAGACCACCTGGTCCTGTAAGCTTTTCAGTTTTATTCCTCATATAGTTTTTTTTTTTTTTTTTTTTTTTTTTTTTTTTTTTTGTGGTTTAAATAAAATAAAAATAAATCATTTTAATTGGTCAAATAGGCCTTCCTTCAACCCAGTTTCCACTTCTAGTTGTACTGGTATGAGAGTGCCAAATCAAGCCTGATTTAGAAAGCTAAGCAGGCTTGACCCTGGGTAGTGCTCGGATGGGAGACCACCTGGTCCTGTAAGCTTTTCAGTTTTATTCCTCATATAGTTTTTTTTTTTGTGTTGTTTAAATAAAATAAAAATAAATCATTTTAATTGGTTAAATAGGCCTTCCTTCAAAGCAGTTTCCACTTCTAGTTGTACTGGTATGTGAGTGCCAGATCAAGCCTGATTTAGAAAGCTAAGCAGGCTTGACCCTGGGTAGCGCTTGGATGGGAGACCACCTGGTCCTGTAAGCTTTTCAGTTTTATTCCTCATATTGCTTTTTTTTTTTAATGTAATAAAATAAAAATAAATCATTTTAATTGGTCAAATAGGCCTTCCTTCAACTCAGTTTCCACTTCTAGTTGTACTGGTATGTGAGTGCCAGATCAAGCCTGATTTAGAAAGCTAAGCAGGCTTGACCCTGGGTAGTGCTCGGATGGGAGACCACCTGGTCCTGTAAGCTTTTCAGTTTTATTCCTCATATATTTTTTTTTTTTTTTTTTTTTTTTTTTTTGTGGTTTAAATAAAATAAAAATAAATCATTTTAATTGGTCAAATAGGCCTTCCTTCAACGCAGTTTCCACTTCTAGTTGTACTGGTATGTTAGTGCCAGATCAAGCCTGATTTAGAAAGCTAAGCAGGCTTGACCCCGGGTAGCACTTGGATGGGAGACCACCTGGTCCTGTAAGCTTTTCAGTTTTATTCCTCATATAGTCTTTTTTTTTTTTTTTTTTTTTTAAATAAAATAAAAATTAATCATTTTAATTGGTCAAATAGGCCTTCCTTCAACCCAGTTTCCACTTCTAGTTGTACTGGTATGAGAGTGCCAAATCAAGCCTGATTTAGAAAGCTAAGCAGGCTTGACCCTGGGTAGTGCTCGGATGGGAGACCACCTGGTCCTGTAAGCTTTTCAGTTTTATTCCTCATATAGTTTTTTTTTTTTGTGTTGTTTAAATAAAATAAAAATAAATCATTTTAATTGGTCAAATAGGCCTTCCTTTAACACAGTTTCCACTTCTAGTTGTACTGGTATGTTAGTGCCAGATCAAGCCTGATTTAGAAAGCTAAGCAGGCTTGACCCCGGTTAGCACTTGGATGGGAGACCACCTGGTCCTGTAAGCTTTTCAGTTTTATTCCTCATATAGTCTTTTTTTTTTTTTTTTTTTTTTAAATAAAATAAAAATTAATCATTTTAATTGGTCAAATAGGCCTTCCTTCAACCCAGTTTCCACTTCTAGTTGTACTGGTATGTGAGTGCCAGATCAAGCCTGAGTTAGAAAGCTAAGCAGGCTTGCCCCTGGGTAGTGCTTGGATGGGAGACCACCTGGTCCTGTAAGCTTTTCAGTTTTATTCCTCATATAGTTTTTTTTTT
>NC_071114.1:9532500-9560000 GCF_024256425.1 Clarias gariepinus | reverse complement strand
AATCATTTTAATTGGTCAAATAGGCCTTCCTTCAACCCAGTTTCCACTTCTAGTTCTACTGGTATGAGAGTGCCAGATCAAGCCTGATTTAGAAAGCTAAGCAGGCTTGACCCTGGGTAGTGCTCGGATGGGAGACCACCTGGTCCTGTAAGCTTTTCAGTTTTATTCCTCATATAGTTTTTTTTTTCTTTTTTTTATTAAAATAAAATAAAAAAAAAATCATTTTAATTGGTCAAATAGGCCTTCCTTTAACCCAGTTTCCACTTCTAGTTGTACTGGTATGAGAGTGCCAAATCAAGCCCGATTTAGAAAGCTAAGCAGGCTTGACCCTGGGTAGCGCTTGGATGGGAGACCACCTGGTCCTGTAAGCTATTTAGTTTTATTCCTCAT
Organism: Clarias gariepinus; assembly: GCF_024256425.1. NCBI lineage: Eukaryota > Metazoa > Chordata > Actinopteri > Siluriformes > Clariidae > Clarias > Clarias gariepinus. Next base: position 9,559,610 of record NC_071114.1, on the reverse strand, counting down.
ATTGTTTTTTTTTTTTTTTTATAAAATAAAATAAAAATAAATCATTTTAATTGGTCAAATAGGCCTTCCTTCAACCCAGTTTCCACTTCTAGTTGTACTGGTATGAGAGTGCCAGGTCAAGCCTGATTTAGAAAGCTAAGCAGGCTTGACCCTGGGTAGTGCTTGGATGGGAGACCACCTGGTCCTGTAAGCTTTTCAGTTTTATTCCTCATATAGTTTTTATTTTTTTATTTTATTTTATTTTTTTTTATTTATTATTTTTTTTTTGTGGTTTAAATAAAATAAAAATAAATCATTTTAATTGGTCAAATAGGCCTTCCTTCAACGCAGTTTCCACTTCTAGTTGTACTGGTATGTTAGTGCCAGATCAAGCCTGATTTAGAAAGCTAAGCAGGCTTGACCCCGGGTAGCACTTGGATGGGAGACCACCTGGTCCTGTAAGCTTTTCAGTTTTATTCCTCATATAGTTTTTTTTTTTTTCTTTAAAAATAAAATAAAAATAAATCATTTTAATTGGGCAAATAGGCCTTCCTTCAACCCAGTTTCCACTTCTAGTTGTACTGGTATGAGAGTGCCAAATCAAGCCTGATTTAGAAAGCTAAGCAGGCTTGACCCTGGGTAGTGCTCGGATGGGAGACCACCTGGTCCTGTAAGCTTTTCAGTTTTATTCCTCATATAGTTTTTTTTTTTTTCTTTAAAAATAAAATAAATCATTTTAATTGGTCAAATAGGCCTTCCTTCAACCCAGTTTCCACTTCTAGTTGTACTGGTATGAGAGTGCCAAATCAAGCCTGATTTAGAAAGCTAAGCAGGCTTGACCCTGGGTAGTGCTCGGATGGGAGACCACCTGGTCCTGTAAGCTTTTCAGTTTTATTCCTCATATAGTTTTTTTTTTTTTGTGTTGTTTAAATAAAATAAAAATAAATCATTTTAATTGGTCAAATAGGCCTTCCTTTAACGCAGTTTCCACTTCTAGTTGTACTGGTATGAGAGTGCCAAATCAAGCCTGATTTAGAAAGCTAAGCAGGCTTGACCCCGGGTAGCGCTTGGATGGGAGACCACCTGGTCCTGTAAGCTTTTCAGTTTTATTCCTCATATTGCTTTTTTTTTTTTAATGAAATAAAATAAAAATAAATCATTTTAATTGGTCAAATAGGCCTTCCTTCAACCCAGTTTCCACTTCTAGTTGTACTGGTATGTGAGTGCCAGATCAAGCCTGATTTAGAAAGCTAAGCAGGCTTGACCCTGGGTAGTGCTCGGATGGGAGACCACCTGGTCCTGTAAGCTTTTCAGTTTTATTCCTCATATAGTTTTTTTTTTTTTTGTGTTGTTTAAATAAAATAAAAATAAATCATTTTAATTGGTCAAATAGGCCTTCCTTTAACGCAGTTTCCACTTCTAGTTGTACTGGTATGAGAGTGCCAAATCAAGCCTGATTTAGAAAGCTAAGCAGGCTTGACCCCGGGTAGCGCTTGGATGGGAGACCACCTGGTCCTGTAAGCTTTTCAGTTTTATTCCTCATATTGCTTTTTTTTTTTTTATTAAATAAAATAAAAATAAATCATTTTAATTGGTCAAATAGGCCTTCCTTCAACCCAGTTTCCACTTCTAGTTGTACTGGTATGTGAGTGCCAGATCAAGCCTGATTTAGAAAGCTAAGCAGGCTTGACCCTGGGTAGTGCTCGGATGGGAGACCACCTGGTCCTGTAAGCTTTTCAGTTTCATTCCTCATATAGTTTTTTTTTTTTTTTTTTTTTTTTTTTTTGTGGTTTAAATAAAATAAAAATAAATCATTTTACCTGGTCCTGTAAGCTTTTCAGTTTTATTCCTCATATATATATTTTTTTTATTTTTTATTTTATTTATTTATTTATTTATTTTTTTTTGGGGGGGTTTAAATAAAATAAAAATTAATCATTTTAATTGGTCAAATAGGCCTTCCTTCAACCCAGTTTCCACTTCTAGTTGTACTGGTATGAGAGTGCCAAATCAAGCCTAATTTAGAAAGCTAAGCAGGCTTGACCCTGGGTAGTGCTCGGATGGGAGACCACCTGGTCCTGTAAGCTTTTCAGTTTTATTCCTCATATAGTTTTTTTTTTTTGTGTGTTGTTTAAATAAAATAAAAATAAATCATTTTAATTGGTTAAATAGGCCTTCCTTCAACGCAGTTTCCACTTCTAGTTGTACTGGTATGTGAGTGCCAGATCAAGCCTGATTTAGAAAGCTAAGCAGGCTTGACCCTGGGTAGCGCTTGGATGGGAGACCACCTGGTCCTGTAAGCTTTTCAGTTTTATTCCTCATATTGCTTTTTTTTTTAAATGAAATAAAATAAAAATAAATCATTTTAATTGGTCAAATAGGCCTTCCTTCAACCCAGTTTCCACTTCTAGTTGTACTGGTATGTGAGTGCCAGATCAAGCCTGATTTAGAAAGCTAAGCAGGCTTGACCCTGGGTAGTGCTCGGATGGGAGACCACCTGGTCCTGTAAGCTTTTCAGTTTTATTCCTCATATTGCTTTTTTTTTTTTTAATGAAATAAAATAAAAATAAATCATTTTAATTGGTCAAATAGGCCTTCCTTCAACCCAGCTTCCACTTCTAGTTGTACTGGTATGTGAGTGCCAGATCAAGCCTGGTTTAGAAAGCTAAGCAGGCTTGACCCTGGGTAGTGCTTGGATGGGAGACCACCTGGTCCTGTAAGCTTTTCAGTTTTATTCCTCATATTGCTTTTTTTTTTTTTTTAATAAAATAAAATAAAAATAAATCATTTTAATTGGTCAAATAGGCCTTCCTTCAACCCAGTTTCCACTTCTAGTTGTACTGGTATGAGAGTGCCAGATCAAGCCTGATTTAGAAAGCTAAGCAGGCTTGACCCTGGGTAGCGCTTGGATGGGAGACCACCTGGTCCTGTAAGCTTTTCAGTTTTATTCCTCATATTGCTTTTTTTTTTTTTTTTAATAAAATCATATAAAAATAAATCATTTTAATTGGTCAAATAGGCCTTCCTTCAACCCAGTTTCCACTTCTAGTTCTACTGGTATGAGAGTGCCAGATCAAGCCTGATTTAGAAAGCTAAGCAGGCTTGACCCTGGGTAGTGCTCGGATGGGAGACCACCTGGTCCTGTAAGCTTTTCAGTTTTATTCCTCATATAGTTTTTTTTTTCTTTTTTTTATTAAAATAAAATAAAAAAAAAATCATTTTAATTGGTCAAATAGGCCTTCCTTTAACCCAGTTTCCACTTCTAGTTGTACTGGTATGAGAGTGCCAAATCAAGCCCGATTTAGAAAGCTAAGCAGGCTTGACCCTGGGTAGCGCTTGGATGGGAGACCACCTGGTCCTGTAAGCTATTTAGTTTTATTCCTCATATTGTTTTTTTTTTTTTTTTATAAAATAAAATAAAAATAAATCATTTTAATTGGTCAAATAGGCCTTCCTTCAACCCAGTTTCCACTTCTAGTTGTACTGGTATGAGAGTGCCAGGTCAAGCCTGATTTAGAAAGCTAAGCAGGCTTGACCCTGGGTAGTGCTTGGATGGGAGACCACCTGGTCCTGTAAGCTTTTCAGTTTTATTCCTCATATAGTTTTTATTTTTTTATTTTATTTTATTTTTTTTTATTTATTATTTTTTTTTTGTGGTTTAAATAAAATAAAAATAAATCATTTTAATTGGTCAAATAGGCCTTCCTTCAACGCAGTTTCCACTTCTAGTTGTACTGGTATGTTAGTGCCAGATCAAGCCTGATTTAGAAAGCTAAGCAGGCTTGACCCCGGGTAGCACTTGGATGGGAGACCACCTGGTCCTGTAAGCTTTTCAGTTTTATTCCTCATATAGTTTTTTTTTTTTTCTTTAAAAATAAAATAAAAATAAATCATTTTAATTGGGCAAATAGGCCTTCCTTCAACCCAGTTTCCACTTCTAGTTGTACTGGTATGAGAGTGCCAAATCAAGCCTGATTTAGAAAGCTAAGCAGGCTTGACCCTGGGTAGTGCTCGGATGGGAGACCACCTGGTCCTGTAAGCTTTTCAGTTTTATTCCTCATATAGTTTTTTTTTTTTTCTTTAAAAATAAAATAAATCATTTTAATTGGTCAAATAGGCCTTCCTTCAACCCAGCTTCCACTTCTAGTTGTACTGGTATGTGAGTGCCAGATCAAGCCTGGTTTAGAAAGCTAAGCAGGCTTGACCCTGGGTAGTGCTTGGATGGGAGACCACCTGGTCCTGTAAGCTTTTCAGTTTTATTCCTCATATTGCTTTTTTTTTTTTTTTTAATAAAATAAAATAAAAATAAATCATTTTAATTGGTCAAATAGGCCTTCCTTCAACCCAGTTTCCACTTCTAGTTGTACTGGTATGAGAGTGCCAGATCAAGCCTGATTTAGAAAGCTAAGCAGGCTTGACCCTGGGTAGCGCTTGGATGGGAGACCACCTGGTCCTGTAAGCTTTTCAGTTTTATTCCTCATATTGCTTTTTTTTTTTTTTTTAATAAAATCATATAAAAATAAATCATTTTAATTGGTCAAATAGGCCTTCCTTCAACCCAGTTTCCACTTCTAGTTCTACTGGTATGAGAGTGCCAGATCAAGCCTGATTTAGAAAGCTAAGCAGGCTTGACCCTGGGTAGTGCTCGGATGGGAGACCACCTGGTCCTGTAAGCTTTTCAGTTTTATTCCTCATATAGTTTTTTTTTTCTTTTTTTTATTAAAATAAAATAAATAAAAAATCATTTTAATTGGTCAAATAGGCCTTCCTTTAACCCAGTTTCCACTTCTAGTTGTACTGGTATGAGAGTGCCAAATCAAGCCCGATTTAGAAAGCTAAGCAGGCTTGACCCTGGGTAGCGCTTGGATGGGAGACCACCTGGTCCTGTAAGCTATTTAGTTTTATTCCTCATATTGTTTTTTTTTTTTTTTTATAAAATAAAATAAAAATAAATCATTTTAATTGGTCAAATAGGCCTTCCTTCAACCCAGTTTCCACTTCTAGTTGTACTGGTATGAGAGTGCCAGGTCAAGCCTGATTTAGAAAGCTAAGCAGGCTTGACCCTGGGTAGTGCTTGGATGGGAGACCACCTGGTCCTGTAAGCTTTTCAGTTTTATTCCTCATATAGTTTTTATTTTTTTATTTTATTTTATTTTTTTTTATTTATTATTTTTTTTTGTGGTTTAAATAAAATAAAAATAAATCATTTTAATTGGTCAAATAGGCCTTCCTTCAACGCAGTTTCCACTTCTAGTTGTACTGGTATGTTAGTGCCAGATCAAGCCTGATTTAGAAAGCTAAGCAGGCTTGACCCCGGGTAGCACTTGGATGGGAGACCACCTGGTCCTGTAAGCTTTTCAGTTTTATTCCTCATATAGTCTTTTTTTTTTTTCTTTAAAAATAAAATAAAAATAAATCATTTTAATTGGGCAAATAGGCCTTCCTTCAACCCAGTTTCCACTTCTAGTTGTACTGGTATGAGAGTGCCAAATCAAGCCTGATTTAGAAAGCTAAGCAGGCTTGACCCTGGGTAGTGCTCGGATGGGAGACCACCTGGTCCTGTAAGCTTTTCAGTTTTATTCCTCATATAGTTTTTTTTTTTTTCTTTAAAAATAAAATAAATCATTTTAATTGGTCAAATAGGCCTTCCTTCAACCCAGCTTCCACTTCTAGTTGTACTGGTATGAGAGTGCCAAATCAAGCCTGATTTAGAAAGCTAAGCAGGCTTGACCCTGGGTAGTGCTCGGATGGGAGACCACCTGGTCCTGTAAGCTTTTCAGTTTTATTCCTCATATTGCTTTTTTTTTTTTAATGAAATAAAATAAAAATAAATCATTTTAATTGGTCAAATAGGCCTTCCTTCAACCCAGTTTCCACTTCTAGTTGTACTGGTATGTGAGTGCCAGATCAAGCCTGATTTAGAAAGCTAAGCAGGCTTGACCCTGGGTAGTGCTCGGATGGGAGACCACCTGGTCCTGTAAGCTTTTCAGTTTTATTCCTCATATAGTTTTTTTTTTTTTTTTTTTTTTTTTTGTGGTTTAAATAAAATAAAAATAAATCATTTTACCTGGTCCTGTAAGCTTTTCAGTTTTATTCCTCATATATATATCTATATATTTTTTTTTTTTTTTTTTTAAATAAAATAAAAATAAATCATTTTAATTGGGCAAATAGGCCTTCCTTCAACCCAGTTTCCACTTCTAGTTGTACTGGTATGAGAGTGCCAGATCAAGCCTGATTTAGAAAGCTAAGCAGGCTTGACCCTGGGTAGTGCTCGGATGGGAGACCACCTGGTCCTGTAAGCTTTTCAGTTTTATTCCTCATATAGTTTTTTTTTGTGTTGTTTAAATATAATAAAAATAAATCATTTTAATTGGTCAAATAGGCCTTCCTTCAACGCAGTTTCCACTTCTAGTTGTACTGGTATGTGAGTGCCAGATCAAGCCTGATTTAGAAAGCTAAGCAGGCTTGACCCCGGGTAGCACTTGGATGGGAGACCACCTGGTCCTGTAAGCTTTTCAGTTTTATTCCTCATATAGTCTTTTTTTTTTTTTTTTTTTTTTAAATAAAATAAAAATAAATCATTTTAATTGGGAAAATAGGCCTTCCTTCAACCCAGTTTCGACTTCTAGTTGTACTGGTATGAGAGTGCCAGATCAAGCCTGATTTAGAAAGCTAAGCAGGCTTGACCCTGGGTAGTGCTCGGATGGGAGACCACCTGGTCCTGTAAGCATTTCAGTTTTATTCCTCATATATATATTTTTTTTATTTTTTATTTTATTTATTTATTTATTTTTTTTTTTTTTGGGGGGTTTAAATAAAATAAAAATAAATCATTTTAATTGGTCAAATAGGCCTTCCTTCAACCCAGTTTCCACTTCTAGTTGTACTGGTATGAGAGTGCCAAATCAAGCCTAATTTAGAAAGCTAAGCAGGCTTGACCCTGGGTAGTGCTCGGATGGGAGACCACCTGGTCCTGTAAGCTTTTCAGTTTTATTCCTCATATAGTTTTTTTTTTATGTGTGTTGTTTAAATAAAATAAAAATAAATCATTTTAATTGGTTAAATAGGCCTTCCTTCAACGCAGTTTCCACTTCTAGTTGTACTGGTATGTGAGTGCCAGATCAAGCCTGATTTAGAAAGCTAAGCAGGCTTGACCCTGGGTAGCGCTTGGATGGGAGACCACCTGGTCCTGTAAGCTTTTCAGTTTTATTCCTCATATTGCTTTTTTTTTTTAAATGAAATAAAATAAAAATAAATCATTTTAATTGGTCAAATAGGCCTTCCTTCAACCCAGTTTCCACTTCTAGTTGTACTGGTATGTGAGTGCCAGATCAAGCCTGATTTAGAAAGCTAAGCAGGCTTGACCCTGGGTAGTGCTCGGATGGGAGACCACCTGGTCCTGTAAGCTTTTCAGTTTTATTCCTCATATTGCTTTTTTTTTTTTTAATGAAATAAAATAAAAATAAATCATTTTAATTGGTCAAATAGGCCTTCCTTCAACCCAGCTTCCACTTTTTGTTGTACTGGTATGTGAGTGCCAGATCAAGCCTGGTTTAGAAAGCTAAGCAGGCTTGACCCTGGGTAGTGCTTGGATGGGAGACCACCTGGTCCTGTAAGCTTTTCAGTTTTATTCCTCATATTGCTTTTTTTTTTTTTTTTAATAAAATCATATAAAAATAAATCATTTTAATTGGTCAAATAGGCCTTCCTTCAACCCAGTTTCCACTTCTAGTTCTACTGGTATGAGAGTGCCAGATCAAGCCTGATTTAGAAAGCTAAGCAGGCTTGACCCTGGGTAGTGCTCGGATGGGAGACCACCTGGTCCTGTAAGCTTTTCAGTTTTATTCCTCATATAGTTTTTTTTTTCTTTTTTTTATTAAAATAAAATAAAAAAAAAATCATTTTAATTGGTCAAATAGGCCTTCCTTTAACCCAGTTTCCACTTCTAGTTGTACTGGTATGAGAGTGCCAAATCAAGCCCGATTTAGAAAGCTAAGCAGGCTTGACCCTGGGTAGCGCTTGGATGGGAGACCACCTGGTCCTGTAAGCTATTTAGTTTTATTCCTCATATTGTTTTTTTTTTTTTTTTATAAAATAAAATAAAAATAAATCATTTTAATTGGTCAAATAGGCCTTCCTTCAACCCAGTTTCCACTTCTAGTTGTACTGGTATGAGAGTGCCAGGTCAAGCCTGATTTAGAAAGCTAAGCAGGCTTGACCCTGGGTAGTGCTTGGATGGGAGACCACCTGGTCCTGTAAGCTTTTCAGTTTTATTCCTCATATAGTTTTTATTTTTTTATTTTATTTTATTTTTTTTTATTTATTATTTTTTTTTTGTGGTTTAAATAAAATAAAAATAAATCATTTTAATTGGTCAAATAGGCCTTCCTTCAACGCAGTTTCCACTTCTAGTTGTACTGGTATGTTAGTGCCAGATCAAGCCTGATTTAGAAAGCTAAGCAGGCTTGACCCCGGGTAGCACTTGGATGGGAGACCACCTGGTCCTGTAAGCTTTTCAGTTTTATTCCTCATATAGTTTTTTTTTTTTTCTTTAAAAATAAAATAAATCATTTTAATTGGTCAAATAGGCCTTCCTTCAACCCAGCTTCCACTTCTAGTTGTACTGGTATGAGAGTGCCAAATCAAGCCTGATTTAGAAAGCTAAGCAGGCTTGACCCTGGGTAGTGCTCGGATGGGAGACCACCTGGTCCTGTAAGCTTTTCAGTTTTATTCCTCATATTGCTTTTTTTTTTTTAATGAAATAAAATAAAAATAAATCGTTTTAATTGGTCAAATAGGCCTTCCTTCAACCCAGTTTCCACTTCTAGTTGTACTGGTATGTGAGTGCCAGATCAAGCCTGATTTAGAAAGCTAAGCAGGCTTGACCCTGGGTAGTGCTCGGATGGGAGACCACCTGGTCCTGTAAGCTTTTCAGTTTTATTCCTCATATAGTTTTTTTTTTTTTTTTTTTTTTTTTTTTTTTTTTTTTTTGTGGTTTAAATAAAATAAAAATAAATCATTTTACCTGGTCCTGTAAGCTTTTCAGTTTTATTCCTCATATATATATCTATATATATATATATATTTTTTTTTTTAAATAAAATAAAAATAAATCATTTTAATTGGGCAAATAGGCCTTCCTTCAACCCAGTTTCCACTTCTAGTTGTACTGGTATGAGAGTGCCAAATCAAGCCTGATTTAGAAAGCTAAGCAGGCTTGACCCTGGGTAGTGCTCGGATGGGAGACCACCTGGTCCTGTAAGCTTTTCAGTTTTATTCCTCATATAGTTTTTTTTTTTTTGTGTTGTTTAAATAAAATAAAAATAAATCATTTTAATTGGTTAAATAGGCCTTCCTTCAACGCAGTTTCCACTTCTAGTTGTACTGGTATGTGAGTGCCAGATCAAGCCTGATTTAGAAAGCTAAGCAGGCTTGACCCTGGGTAGCGCTTGGATGGGAGACCACCTGGTCCTGTAAGCTTTTCAGTTTTATTCCTCATATTGCTTTTTTTTTTTAATGAAATAAAATAAAAATAAATCATTTTAATTGGTCAAATAGGCCTTCCTTCAACTCAGTTTCCACTTCTAGTTGTACTGGTATGTGAGTGCCAGATCAAGCCTGATTTAGAAAGCTAAGCAGGCTTGACCCTGGGTAGTGCTCGGATGGGAGACCACCTGGTCCTGTAAGCTTTTCAGTTTTATTCCTCATATATTTTTTTTTTTTTTTTTTTTTTTTTTTTGTGGTTTAAATAAAATAAAAATAAATCATTTTAATTGGTCAAATAGGCCTTCCTTCAACCCAGTTTCCACTTCTAGTTGTACTGGTATGAGAGTGCCAAATCAAGCCTGATTTAGAAAGCTAAGCAGGCTTGACCCTGGGTAGTGCTCGGATGGGAGACCACCTGGTCCTGTAAGCTTTTCAGTTTTATTCCTCATATAGTTTTTTTTTTTTGTGTTGTTTAAATAAAATAAAAATAAATCATTTTAATTGGTCAAATAGGCCTTCCTTCAACGCAGTTTCCACTTCTAGTTGTACTGGTATGTTAGTGCCAGATCAAGCCTGATTTAGAAAGCTAAGCAGGCTTGACCCTGGGTAGCACTTGGATGGGAGACCACCTGGTCCTGTAAGCTTTTCAGTTTTATTCCTCATATAGTCTTTTTTTTTTTTTTTTTTTTTTAAATAAAATAAAAATTAATCATTTTAATTGGTCAAATAGGCCTTCCTTCAACCCAGTTTCCACTTCTAGTTGTACTGGTATGAGAGTGCCAAATCAAGCCTGATTTAGAAAGCTAAGCAGGCTTGACCCTGGGTAGTGCTCGGATGGGAGACCACCTGGTCCTGTAAGCTTTTCAGTTTTATTCCTCATATAGTTTTTTTTTTTTGTGTTGTTTAAATAAAATAAAAATAAATCATTTTAATTGGTCAAATAGGCCTTCCTTCAACACAGTTTCCACTTCTAGTTGTACTCGTATGTTAGTGCCAGATCAAGCCTGATTTAGAAAGCTAAGCAGGCTTGACCCCGGTTAGCACTTGGATGGGAGACCACCTGGTCCTGTAAGCTTTTCAGTTTTATTCCTCATATAGTCTTTTTTTTTTTTTTTTTTTTTTAAATAAAATAAAAATTAATCATTTTAATTGGTCAAATAGGCCTTCCTTCAACCCAGTTTCCACTTCTAGTTGTACTGGTATGTGAGTGCCAGATCAAGCCTGAGTTAGAAAGCTAAGCAGGCTTGACCCTGGGTAGTGCTTGGATGGGAGACCACCTGGTCCTGTAAGCTTTTCAGTTTTATTCCTCATATAGTTTTTTTTTTTTTCTTTAAAAATAAAATAAAAATAAATCATTTTAATTGGGCAAATAGGCCTTCCTTCAACCCAGTTTCCACTTCTAGTTGTACTGGTATGAGAGTGCCAAATCAAGCCTGATTTAGAAAGCTAAGCAGGCTTGACCCTGGGTAGTGCTCGGATGGGAGACCACCTGGTCCTGTAAGCTTTTCAGTTTTATTCCTCATATAGTTTTTTTTTTTTTCTTTAAAAATAAAATAAATCATTTTAATTGGTCAAATAGGCCTTCCTTCAACCCAGCTTCCACTTCTAGTTGTACTGGTATGAGAGTGCCAAATCAAGCCTGATTTAGAAAGCTAAGCAGGCTTGACCCTGGGTAGTGCTCGGATGGGAGACCACCTGGTCCTGTAAGCTTTTCAGTTTTATTCCTCATATTGCTTTTTTTTATTAATGAAATAAAATAAAAAAAAATCATTTTAATTGGTCAAATAGGCCTTCCTTCAACCCAGTTTCCACTTCTAGTTGTACTGGTATGTGAGTGCCAGATCAAGCCTGATTTAGAAAGCTAAGCAGGCTTGACCCTGGGTAGTGCTCGGATGGGAGACCACCTGGTCCTGTAAGCTTTTCAGTTTTATTCCTCATATAGGTTTTTTTTTTTTTTTTTGGGGTTTAAATAAAATAAAAATAAATCATTTTAATTGGTCAAATAGGCCTTCCTTCAACCCACTTTCCACTTCTAGTTGTACTGGTATGAGAGTGCCAAATCAAGCTTGATTTAGAAAGCTAAGCAGGCTTGACCCTGGGTAGTGCTCGGATGGGAGACCACCTGGTCCTGTAAGCTTTTCAGTTTTATTCCTCATATAGTTTTTTTTTTTTTCTTTAAAAATAAAATAAAAATAAATCATTTTAATTGGGCAAATAGGCCTTCCTTCAACCCAGTTTCCACTTCTAGTTGTACTGGTATGAGAGTGCCAAATCAAGCCTGATTTAGAAAGCTAAGCAGGCTTGACCCTGGGTAGTGCTCGGATGGGAGACCACCTGGTCCTGTAAGCTTTTCAGTTTTATTCCTCATATAGTTTTTTTTTTTTTGTGTTGTTTAAATAAAATAAAAATAAATCATTTTAATTGGTCAAATAGGCCTTCCTTTAACGCAGTTTCCACTTCTAGTTGTACTGGTATGAGAGTGCCAAATCAAGCCTGATTTAGAAAGCTAAGCAGGCTTGACCCCGGGTAGCGCTTGGATGGGAGACCACCTGGTCCTGTAAGCTTTTCAGTTTTATTCCTCATATTGCTTTTTTTTTTTTAATGAAATAAAATAAAAATAAATCATTTTAATTGGTCAAATAGGCCTTCCTTCAACCCAGTTTCCACTTCTAGTTGTACTGGTATGTGAGTGCCAGATCAAGCCTGATTTAGAAAGCTAAGCAGGCTTGACCCTGGGTAGTGCTCGGATGGGAGACCACCTGGTCCTGTAAGCTTTTCAGTTTTATTCCTCATATAGTTTTTTTTTTTTTTGTGTTGTTTAAATAAAATAAAAATAAATCATTTTAATTGGTCAAATAGGCCTTCCTTTAACGCAGTTTCCACTTCTAGTTGTACTGGTATGAGAGTGCCAAATCAAGCCTGATTTAGAAAGCTAAGCAGGCTTGACCCCGGGTAGCGCTTGGATGGGAGACCACCTGGTCCTGTAAGCTTTTCAGTTTTATTCCTCATATTGCTTTTTTTTTTTTAATTAAATAAAATAAAAATAAATCATTTTAATTGGTCAAATAGGCCTTCCTTCAACCCAGTTTCCACTTCTAGTTGTACTGGTATGTGAGTGCCAGATCAAGCCTGATTTAGAAAGCTAAGCAGGCTTGACCCTGGGTAGTGCTCGGATGGGAGACCACCTGGTCCTGTAAGCTTTTCAGTTTTATTCCTCATATAGTTTTTTTTTTTTTGTGTTGTTTAAATAAAATAAAAATAAATCATTTTAATTGGTCAAATAGGCCTTCCTTTAACGCAGTTTCCACTTCTAGTTGTACTGGTATGAGAGTGCCAAATCAAGCCTGATTTAGAAAGCTAAGCAGGCTTGACCCCGGGTAGCGCTTGGATGGGAGACCACCTGGTCCTGTAAGCTTTTCAGTTTTATTCCTCATATTGCTTTTTTTTTTTTAATGAAATAAAATAAAAATAAATCATTTTAATTGGTCAAATAGGCCTTCCTTCAACCCAGTTTCCACTTCTAGTTGTACTGGTATGTGAGTGCCAGATCAAGCCTGATTTAGAAAGCTAAGCAGGCTTGACCCTGGGTAGTGCTCGGATGGGAGACCACCTGGTCCTGTAAGCTTTTCAGTTTTATTCCTCATATAGTTTTTTTTTTTTTTGTGTTGTTTAAATAAAATAAAAATAAATCATTTTAATTGGTCAAATAGGCCTTCCTTCAACGCAGTTTCCACTTCTAGTTGTACTGGTATGAGAGTGCCAAATCAAGCCTGATTTAGAAAGCTAAGCAGGCTTGACCCCGGGTAGCGCTTCGATGGGAGACCACCTGGTCCTGTAAGCTTTTCAGTTTTATTCCTCATATTGCTTTTTTTTTTTTTATTAAATAAAATAAAAATAAATCATTTTAATTGGTCAAATAGGCCTTCCTTCAACCCAGTTTCCACTTCTAGTTGTACTGGTATGTGAGTGCCAGATCAAGCCTGATTTAGAAAGCTAAGCAGGCTTGACCCTGGGTAGTGCTCGGATGGGAGACCACCTGGTCCTGTAAGCTTTTCAGTTTTATTCCTCATATAGTTTTTTTTTTTTTTTTTTTTTTTTTTTGTGGTTTAAATAAAATAAAAATAAATCATTTTACCTGGTCCTGTAAGCTTTTCAGTTTTATTCCTCATATATATATCTATATATTTTTTTTTTTTTTTTTTTTAAATAAAATAAAAATAAATCATTTTAATTGGGCAAATAGGCCTTCCTTCAACCCAGTTTCCACTTCTAGTTGTACTGGTATGAGAGTGCCAGATCAAGCCTGATTTAGAAAGCTAAGCAGGCTTGACCCTGGGTAGTGCTCGGATGGGAGACCACCTGGTCCTGTAAGCTTTTCAGTTTTATTCCTCATATAGTTTTTTTTTGTGTTGTTTAAATATAATAAAAATAAATCATTTTAATTGGTCAAATAGGCCTTCCTTCAACGCAGTTTCCACTTCTAGTTGTACTGGTATGTGAGTGCCAGATCAAGCCTGATTTAGAAAGCTAAGCAGGCTTGACCCCGGGTAGCACTTGGATGGGAGACCACCTGGTCCTGTAAGCTTTTCAGTTTTATTCCTCATATAGTCTTTTTTTTTTTTTTTTTTTTTTAAATAAAATAAAAATAAATCATTTTAATTGGGAAAATAGGCCTTCCTTCAACCCAGTTTCGACTTCTAGTTGTACTGGTATGAGAGTGCCAGATCAAGCCTGATTTAGAAAGCTAAGCAGGCTTGACCCTGGGTAGTGCTCGGATGGGAGACCACCTGGTCCTGTAAGCTTTTCAGTTTTATTCCTCATATATATATTTTTTTTATTTTTTATTTTATTTATTTATTTTTTTTTTTTTTTTGGGGGGGTTTAAATAAAATAAAAATAAATCATTTTAATTGGTCAAATAGGCCTTCCTTCAACCCAGTTTCCACTTCTAGTTGTACTGGTATGAGAGTGCCAAATCAAGCCTAATTTAGAAAGCTAAGCAGGCTTGACCCTGGGTAGTGCTCGGATGGGAGACCACCTGGTCCTGTAAGCTTTTCAGTTTTATTCCTCATATAGTTTTTTTTTTTTGTGTGTTGTTTAAATAAAATAAAAATAAATCATTTTAATTGGTTAAATAGGCCTTCCTTCAACACAGTTTCCACTTCTAGTTGTACTGGTATGTGAGTGCCAGATCAAGCCTGATTTAGAAAGCTAAGCAGGCTTGACCCTGGGTAGCGCTTGGATGGGAGACCACCTGGTCCTGTAAGCTTTTCAGTTTTATTCCTCATATTGCTTTTTTTTTTTAAATGAAATAAAATAAAAATAAATCATTTTAATTGGTCAAATAGGCCTTCCTTCAACCCAGTTTCCACTTCTAGTTGTACTGGTATGTGAGTGCCAGATCAAGCCTGATTTAGAAAGCTAAGCAGGCTTGACCCTGGGTAGTGCTCGGATGGGAGACCACCTGGTCCTGTAAGCTTTTCAGTTTTATTCCTCATATTGCTTTTTTTTTTTTAATGAAATAAAATAAAAATAAATCATTTTAATTGGTCAAATAGGCCTTCCTTCAACCCACTTTCCACTTCTAGTTGTACTGGTATGAGAGTGCCAAATCAAGCTTGATTTAGAAAGCTAAGCAGGCTTGACCCTGGGTAGTGCTCGGATGGGAGACCACCTGGTCCTGTAAGCTTTTCAGTTTTATTCCTCATATAGTTTTTTTTTTTTTCTTTAAAAATAAAATAAAAATAAATCATTTTAATTGGGCAAATAGGCCTTCCTTCAACCCAGTTTCCACTTCTAGTTGTACTAGTATGAGAGTGCCAAATCAAGCCTGATTTAGAAAGCTAAGCAGGCTTGACCCTGGGTAGTGCTCGGATGGGAGACCACCTGGTCCTGTAAGCTTTTCAGTTTTATTCCTCATATAGTTTTTTTTTTTTTGTGTTGTTTAAATAAAATAAAAATAAATCATTTTAATTGGTCAAATAGGCCTTCCTTTAACGCACTTTCCACTTCTAGTTGTACTGGTATGAGAGTGCCAAATCAAGCCTGATTTAGAAAGCTAAGCAGGCTTGACCCCGGGTAGCGCTTGGATGGGAGACCACCTGGTCCTGTAAGCTTTTCAGTTTTATTCCTCATATTGCTTTTTTTTTTTTAATGAAATAAAATAAAAAAAAATCATTTTAATTGGTCAAATAGGCCTTCCTTCAACCCAGTTTCCACTTCTAGTTGTACTGGTATGTGAGTGCCAGATCAAGCCTGATTTAGAAAGCTAAGCAGGCTTGACCCTGGGTAGTGCTCGGATGGGAGACCACCTGGTCCTGTAAGCTTTTCAGTTTTATTCCTCATATAGTTTTTTTTTTTTTTGTGTTGTTTAAATAAAATAAAAATAAATCATTTTAATTGGTCAAATAGGCCTTCCTTTAACGCAGTTTCCACTTCTAGTTGTACTGGTATGAGAGTGCCAAATCAAGCCTGATTTAGAAAGCTAAGCAGGCTTGACCCCGGGTAGCGCTTGGATGGGAGACCACCTGGTCCTGTAAGCTTTTCAGTTTTATTCCTCATATTGCTTTTTTTTTTTTTATTAAATAAAATAAAAATAAATCATTTTAATTGGTCAAATAGGCCTTCCTTCAACCCAGTTTCCACTTCTAGTTGTACTGGTATGTGAGTGCCAGATCAAGCCTGATTTAGAAAGCTAAGCAGGCTTGACCCTGGGTAGTGCTCGGATGGGAGACCACCTGGTCCAGTAAGCTTTTCAGTTTTATTCCTCATATAGTTTTTTTTTTTTTTTTTTTTTTTTTTTTTTTTTTTTTGTGGTTTAAATAAAATAAAAATAAATCATTTTACCTGGTCCTGTAAGCTTTTCAGTTTTATTCCTCATATATATATCTATATATTTTTTTTTTTTTTTTTTTTAAATAAAATAAAAATAAATCATTTTAATTGGTCAAATAGGCCTTCCTTTAACCCAGTTTCCACTTCTAGTTGTACTGGTATGAGAGTGCCAGATCAAGCCTGATTTAGAAAGCTAAGCAGGCTTGACCCTGGGTAGCGCTTGGATGGGAGACCACCTGGTCCTGTAAGCTTTTCAGTTTTATTCCTCATATTGCTTTTTTTTTTTTTTTTTAATAAAATCATATAAAAATAAATCATTTTAATTGGTCAAATAGGCCTTCCTTCAACCCAGTTTCCACTTCTAGTTCTACTGGTATGAGAGTGCCAGATCAAGCCTGATTTAGAAAGCTAAGCAGGCTTGACCCTGGGTAGTGCTCGGATGGGAGACCACCTGGTCCTGTAAGCTTTTCAGTTTTATTCCTCATATAGTTTTTTTTTTCTTTTTTTTATAAAATAAAATAAAAAAAAAATCATTTTAATTGGTCAAATAGGCCTTCCTTTAACCCAGTTTCCACTTCTAGTTGTACTGGTATGAGAGTGCCAAATCAAGCCCGATTTAGAAAGCTAAGCAGGCTTGACCCTGGGTAGCGCTTGGATGGGAGACCACCTGGTCCTGTAAGCTATTTAGTTTTATTCCTCATATTGTTTTTTTTTTTTTTTATAAAATAAAATAAAAATAAATCATTTTAATTGGTCAAATAGGCCTTCCTTCAACCCAGTTTCCACTTCTAGTTGTACTGGTATGAGAGTGCCAGGTCAAGCCTGATTTAGAAAGCTAAGCAGGCTTGACCCTGGGTAGTGCTTGGATGGGAGACCACCTGGTCCTGTAAGCTTTTCAGTTTTATTCCTCATATAGTTTTTATTTTTTTATTTTATTTTATTTTTTTTTATTTATAATTTTTTTTTTGTGGTTTAAATAAAATAAAAATAAATCATTTTAATTGGTCAAATAGGCCTTCCTTCAACCCAGTTTCCACTTCTAGTTGTACTGGTATGTGAGTGCCAGATCAAGCCTGATTTAGAAAGCTAAGCAGGCTTCACCCTGGGTATTGCTTGGATGGGAGACCACCTGGTCCTGTAAGCTTTTCAGTTTTATTCCTCATATTGCTTTTTTTTTTTTTTTTTTAATAAAATAAAATAAAAATAAATCATTTTAATTGGTCAAATAGGCCTTCCTTCAACCCAGTTTCCACTTCTAGTTGTACTGGTATGAGAGTGCCAGATCAAGCCTGATTTAGAAAGCTAAGCAGGCTTGACCCTGGGTAGCGCTTGGATGGGAGACCACCTGGTCCTGTAAGCTTTTCAGTTTTATTCCTCATATTGCTTTTTTTTTTTTTTTTTAATAAAATAAAATAAAAATAAATCATTTTAATTGGTCAAATAGGCCTTCCTTCAACCCAGTTTCCACTTCTAGTTGTACTGGTATGAGAGTGCCAGATCAAGCCTGATTTAGAAAGCTAAGCAGGCTTGACCCTGGGTAGTGCTCGGATGGGAGACCACCTGGTCTTGTAAGCTTTTCAGTTTTATTCCTCATATAGTTTTTTTTTTCTTTTTTTTATAAAATAAAATAAAAATAAATCATTTTAATTGGTCAAATAGGCCTTCCTTTAACCCAGTTTCCACTTCTAGTTGTACTGGTATGAGAGTGCCAAATCAAGCCCGATTTAGAAAGCTAAGCAGGCTTGACCCTGGGTAGCGCTTGGATGGGAGACCACCTGGTCCTGTAAGCTATTTAGTTTTATTCCTCATATTGCTTTTTTTTTTTTTTTTCATAAAATAAAATAAAAATAAATCATTTTAATTGGTCAAATAGGCCTTCCTTCAACCCAGTTTCCACTTCTAGTTGTACTGGTATGAGAGTGCCAGGTCAAGCCTGATTTAGAAAGCTAAGCAGGCTTGATCCTGGGTAGTGCTTGGATGGGAGACCACCTGGTCCTGTAAGCTTTTCAGTTTTATTCCTCATATAGTCTTTTTTATTTATTTTTTTTTTAAATAAAATAAAAATAAATCATTTCAATTGGGCAAATAAGCCTTCCTTCAACCCAGTTTCCACTTCTAGTTGTACTGGTATGTGAGTGCCAGATCAAGCCTGATTTAGAAAGCTAAACAGGCTTGACCCTGGTTAGCGCTTGGATGGGAGACCACCTGGTCCTGTAAGCTTTTCAGTTTTATTCCTCATATTGCTTTTTTTTTTTTTCTTATAAAATAAAATAAAAATAAATCATTTTAATTGGTCAAATAGGCCTTCCTTCAACCCAGTTTCCACTTCTATTTGTACTGGTATGAGAGTGCCAGATCAAGCCTGATTTAGAAAGCTAAGCAGGCTTGACCCTGGGTAGTGCTCGGATGGGAGACCACCTGGTCCTGTCAGCTTTTCAGTTTTATTCCTCATATAGTTTTTTTTTTTTTTTTTTTCTTTTTTTTTTTAAATAAAATAAAAATAAATCATTTTAATTGGTCAAATAGGCCTTCCTTCAACCCAGTTTCCACTTCTAGTTGTACTGGTATGAGAGTGCCAGATCAAGCCTGATTTAGAATGCTAAGCAGGCTTGACCCTGGGTAGTGCTTGGATGGGAGACCACCTGGTCCTGTAAGCTTTTCAGTTTTATTCCTCATACAGGTTTTTTTTTTTTTTTTTTTTTTTTTTTTGTGGTTTAAATAAAATAAAAATAAATCATTTTAATTGGTCAAATAGGCCTTCCTTCAACCCAGTTTCCACTTGTAGTTGTACTGGTATGTGAGTGCCATATCAAGCCTGATTTAGAAAGCTAAGCAGGCTTGACCCTGGGTAGTGCTTGGATGGGAGACCACCTGGTCCTGTAAGCTTTTCAGTTTTATTCCTTATATAGTTTTTTTTTTTTTTCTTCTTTTTTTTTTAAATAAATTTAAAATAAATCATTTTAATTGGTCAAATAGGCCTTCCTTCAAACCACTTTTCTCTTCTAGTTGTACTGGTATGAGAGTGCCAGATCAAGCCTGATTTAGAATGCTAAGCAGGCTTGACCCTGGGTATTGCTTGGATGGGAGACCACCTGGTCCTGTAAGCTTTTCAGTTTTATTCCTCATATTGCTTTTTTTTTTTTTTTTAATAAAATAAAATAAAAATAAATCATTTTAATTGGTCAAATAGGCCTTCCTTCAACCCAGTTTCCACTTCTAGTTGTACTGGTATGAGAGTGCCAGATCAAGCCTGATTTAGAAAGCTAAGCAGGCTTGACCCTGGGTAGCGCTTGGATGGGAGACCACCTGGTCCTGTAAGCTTTTCAGTTTTATTCCTCATATTGCTTTTTTTTTTTTTTTTTTATAAAATAAAATAAAAATAAATCATTTTAATTGGTCAAATAGGCCTTCCTTCAACCCAGTTTCCACTTCTAGTTGTACTGGTATGAGAGTGCCAGATCAAGCCTGCTTTAGAAAGCTGAGCAGGCTTGACCCTGGGTAGTGCTCGGATGGGAGACCACCTGGTCTTGTAAGCTTTTCAGTTTTATTCCTCATATAGTTTTTTTATTATTAAAGAAAATAAAATAAAAATAAATCATTTTAATTGGTCAAATAGGCCTTCCTTTAACCCAGTTTCCACTTCTAGTTGTACTGGTATGAGAGTGCCAAATCAAGCCCGATTTAGAAAGCTAAGCAGGCTTGACCCTGGGTAGCGCTTGGATGGGAGACCACCTGGTCCTGTAAGCTATTTAGTTTTATTCCTCATATTGCTTTTTTTTTTTTTTTTCATGAAATAAAATAAAAATAAATCATTTTAATTGGTCAAATAGGCCTTCCTTCAACCCAGTTTCCACTTCTAGTTGTACTGGTATGAGAGTGCCAGGTCAAGCCTGATTTAGAAAGCTAAGCAGGCTTGACCCTGGGTAGTGCTTGGATGGGAGACCACCTGGTCCTGTAAGCTTTTCAGTTTTATTCCTCATATAGTCTTTTTTATTTATTTTTTTTTTAAATAAAATAAAAATAAATCATTTCAATTGGGCAAATAGGCCTTCCTTCAACCCAGTTTCCACTTCTAGTTGTACTGGTATGTGAGTGCCAGATCAAGCCTGATTTAGAAAGCTAAACAGGCTTGACCCTGGGTAGCGCTTGGATGGGAGACCACCTGGTCCTGTAAGCTTCTCAGTTTTATTCCTCATATTGCTTTTTTTTTTTTTTCTTATAAAATAAAATAAAAATAAATCATTTTAATTGGTCAAATAGGCCTTCCTTCAACCCAGTTTCCACTTCTAGTTGTACTGGTATGAGAGTGCCAGGTCAAGCCTGATTTAGAAAGCTAAGCAGGCTTGACCCTGGGTAGTGCTTGGATGGGAGACCACCTGGTCCTGTAAGCTTTTCAGTTTTATTCCTCATATAGTCTTTTTTATTTATTTTTTTTTTAAATAAAATAAAAATAAATCATTTCAATTGGGCAAATAGGCCTTCCTTCAACCCAGTTTCCACTTCTAGTTGTACTGGTATGTGAGTGCCAGATCAAGCCTGATTTAGAAAGCTAAACAGGCTTGACCCTGGGTAGCGCTTGGATGGGAGACCACCTGGTCCTGTAAGCTTCTCAGTTTTATTCCTCATATTGCTTTTTTTTTTTTTTCTTATAAAATAAAATAAAAATAAATCATTTTAATTGGTCAAATAGGCCTTCCTTCAACCCAGTTTCCACTTCTAGTTGTACTGGTATGAGAGTGCCAGATCAAGCCTGATTTAGAAAGCTAAGCAGGCTTGACCCTGGGTAGTGCTCGGATGGGAGACCACCTGGTCCTGTAAGCTTTTCAGTTTTATTCCTCATATAGTTTTTTTTTTTTTTTTTTCTTTTTTTTGTAAAATAAAATAAAAATAAATCATTTTAATTGGTCAAATAGGCCTTCCTTCAAACCAGTTTCCACTTCTAGTTGTACTGGTATGAGAGTGCCAGATCAAGCCTGATTTAGAATGCTAAGCAGGCTTGACCCTGGGTAGTGCTTGGATGGGAGACCACCTGGTCCTGTAAGCTTTTCAGTTTTATTCCTCATACAGGTTTTTTTTTTTTTTTTTTTTTTTTTTTTGTGGTTTAAATAAAATAAAAATAAATCATTTTAATTGGTCAAATAGGCCTTCCTTCAACCCAGTTTCCACTTGTAGTTGTATTGGTATGTGAGTGCCATATCAAGCCTGATTTAGAAAGCTAAGCAGGCTTGACCCTGGGTAGTGCTTGGATGGGAGACCACCTGGTCCTGTATGCTTTTCAGTTTTATTCCTCATATAGTTTTTTTTTTTTTTTCTTCTTTTTTTTTAAAATAAATTTAAAATAAATCATTTTAATTGGTCAAATAGGCCTTCCTTCAACCCAGTTTCCACTTCTAGTTGTACTGGTATGTGAGTGCCAGATCAAGCCTGATTTAGAAAGCTAAGCAGGCTTGACCCCGGGTAGCGCTTGGATGGGAGACCACCTGGTCCTGTAAGCTTTTCAGTTTTATTCCTCATATTGCTTTTTTTTTTCTTAATGAAATAAAATAAAAATAAATCATTTTAATTGGTCAAATAGGCCTTCCTTCAACGCAGTTTCCACTTCTAGTTGTACTGGTATGTGAGTGCCAGATCAAGCCTGATTTAGAAAGCTAAGCAGGCTTGACCCCGGGTAGCAATTGGATGGGAGACCACCTGGTCCTGTAAGCTTTTCAGTTTTATTCCTCATATAGTTTTTTTTTTTTTTGGTGGTTTAAATAAAATAAAAATAAATCATTTTAATTGGTCAAATAGGCCTTCTTTCAACCCAGTTTCCACTTCTAGTTGTACTGGTATGTGAGTGCCAGATCAAGCCTGATTTAGAAAGCTAAGCAGGCTTGACCCTGGGTAGTGCTTGGATGGGAGACCACCTGGTCCTGTAAGCTTTTCAGTTTTATTCCTCATATAGTCTTTTTTATTTTTTTTTTTTTAAATAAAATAAAAATAAATCATTTCAATTGGGCAAATAGGCCTTCCTTCAACCCAGTTTCCACTTCTAGTTGTACTGGTATGTGAGTGCCAGATCAAGCCTGATTTAGAAAGCTAAACATGCTTGACCCTGGGTAGCGCTTGGATGGGAGACCACCTGGTCCTGTAAGCTTTTCAGTTTTATTCCTCATATTGCTTTTTTTTTTTTTCTTATAAAATAAAATAAAAATAAATCATTTTAATTGGTCAAATAGGCCTTCCTTCAACCCAGTTTCCACTTCTAGTTGTACTGGTATGAGAGTGCCAGATCAAGCCTGATTTAGAAAGCTAAGCAGGCTTGACCCTGGGTAGTGCTCGGATGGGAGACCACCTGGTCCTGTAAGCTTTTCAGTTTTATTCCTCATATAGTTTTTTTTTTTTTTTTTTCTTTTTTTTGGAAAATAAAATAAAAATAAATCATTTTAATTGGTCAAATAGGCCTTCCTTCAAACCAGTTTCCACTTCTAGTTGTACTGGTATGAGAGTGCCAGATCAAGCCTGATTTAGAATGCTAAGCAGGCTTGACCCTGGGTAGTGCTTGGATGGGAGACCACCTGGTCCTGTAAGCTTTTCAGTTTTATTCCTCATACAGGTTTTTTTTTTTTTTTTGTGGTTTAAATAAAATAAAAATAAATCATTTTAATTGGTCAAATAGGCCTTCCTTCAACCCAGTTTCCACTTGTAGTTGTACTGGTATGTGAGTGCCATATCAAGCCTGATTTAGAAAGCTAAGCAGGCTTGACCCTGGGTAGTGCTTGGATGGGAGACCACCTGGTCCTGTATGCTTTTCAGTTTTATTCCTCATATAGTTTTTTTTTTTTTTTCTTCTTTTTTTTTTAATAAATTTAAAATAAATCATTTTAATTGGTCAAATAGGCCTTCCTTCAACCCAGTTTCCACTTCTAGTTGTACTGGTATGTGAGTGCCAGATCAAGCCTGATTTAGAAAGCTAAGCAGGCTTGACCCCGGGTAGCGCTTGGATGGGAGACCACCTGGTCCTGTAAGCTTTTCAGTTTTATTCCTCATATTGCTTTTTTTTTTTTTTATGTAATAAAATAAAAATAAATCATTTTAATTGGTCAAATAGGCCTTCCTTCAACGCAGTTTCCACTTCTAGTTGTACTGGTATGTGAGTGCCAGATCAAGCCTGATTTAGAAAGCTAAGCAGGCTTGACCCCGGGTAGCGATTGGATGGGAGACCACCTGGTCCTGTAAGCTTTTCAGTTTTATTCCTCATATAGGTTTTTTTTTTTTTTTTTTTTTCCTTTAAAAATAAAATAAAAATAAATCATTTTAATTGGTCAAATAGGCCTTCCTTCAACCCAGTTTCCACTTCTAGTTGTACTGGTATGTGAGTGCCAGATCAAGCCTGATTTAGAAAGCTAAGCAGGCTTCACCCTGGGTATTGCTTGGATGGGAGACCACCTGGTCCTGTAAGCTTTTCAGTTTTATTCCTCATATAGTTTATTTTTTTTTTGGTGGTTTAAATAAAATAAAAATAAATCATTTTAATTGGTCAAATAGGCCTTCCTTCAACCCAGTTTCCACTTCTAGTTGTACTGGTATGAGAGTGCCAGATCAAGCCTGATTTAGAAAGCTAAGCAGGCTTGACCCTGGGTAGTGCTTGGATGGGAGACCACCTGGTCCTGTAAGCTTTTCAGTTTTATTCCTCATATAGTTTTTTTTTTTTTTTTTTTTAATAAAATAAAAATAAATCATTTTAATTGGTCAAATAGGCCTTCCTTCAACCCAGTTTCCACTTCTAGTTGTACTGGTATGAGAGTGCCAGATCAAGCCTGATTTAGAAAGCTAAGCAGGCTTGACCCTGGGTAGTGCTTGGATGGGAGACCACCTGGTCCTGTAAGCTTTTCAGTTTTATTCCTTATATAGTCTTTTTTTTTTTTTTTTTTTTTAAATGAAATAAAAATAAATCATTTCAATTGGGCAAATAGGCCTTCCTTCAACCCAGTTCCCACTTCTAGTTGTACTGGTATGTGAGTGCCAGATCAAGCC
This sequence comes from Clarias gariepinus, assembly GCF_024256425.1. Lineage (NCBI taxonomy): Eukaryota > Metazoa > Chordata > Actinopteri > Siluriformes > Clariidae > Clarias > Clarias gariepinus. The sequence goes on along the minus strand of NC_071114.1, from coordinate 9,535,292 downwards.
TGATTTAGAAAGCTAAGCAGGCTTGACCCTGGGAAGTGCTTGGGTGGGAGATCACCTGGTCCTGTAAGCTTTTCAGTTTTATTCCTTATATTGCTTTTTTTTTTTTTTTATAAAATAAAATAAAAATAAATCATTTTAATTGGTCAAATAGGCCTTCCTTCAACCCAGTTTCCACTTCTAGTTGTACTGGTATGAGGGTGCCAAATCAAGCCTGATTTAGAAAGCTAAGCAGGCTTGACCCTGGGTAGTGCTTGGATGGGAGACCACCTGGTCCTGTAAGCTTTTCAGTTTTATTCCTCATATAGTCTTGAGGAACTGGTACTGGTATGTGAGTGCCAGATCAAGCCTGATTTAGAAAGCTAAGCAGGCTTGACCCTGGGTAGTGCTTGGATGGGAGACCACCTGGTTCTGTAAGCTTTTCAGTTTTATTCCTCATATAGTTTTTTTTTTTTTTTCTTATAAAATAAAATAAAAATAAATCATTTTAATTGGTCAAATAGGCCTTCCTTCAACCCAGTTTCCACTTCTAGTTGTACTGGTATGAGAGTGCCAGATCAAGCCTGATTTAGAAAGCTAAGCAGGCTTGACCCTGGGTAGTGCTTGGATTGGAGACCACCTGGTCCTGTAAGCTTTTCAGTTTTATTCCTCATATAGTTTCTTTTTTTTTTTTTTTATAAAAGTAAAAATAAATCATTTTAATTGGTCAAATAGGCCTTCCTTCAACCCAGTTTCCACTTCCAATTGTGCTGGTATGAGAGTGCCAAATCAAGCCTGATTTAGAAAGCTAAGCAGGCTCAACCCTGGGTAGTGCTTGGATGGGAGACCACCTGGTCCTGTAAGCTATTTAGTTTTATTCCTCATGTAATTTTTTTTTTTTTTTTTTTTTTTTTTTTTTTATAAAGTAAAAATAAATCATTTTATTTGGTCAAATAGGCCTTCCTTCAACCCAGTTTCCACTTCCAATTGTGCTGGTATGAGAGTGCCAAATTAAGCCTGATTTAGAAAGCTAAGTGGGCTTGACCCTGGGTAGTGCTTGGATGGGAGACCACCTGGTCCTGTAAGCTTTTCAGTTTTATTCCTCATATAGTTTTTTTTTTTTTTTTTAATAAAATAAAAATAAATCATTTTAATTGGTCAAATAGGCCTTCCTTCAACCCAGTTTCCACTTCTAGTTGTACTGGTATGAGAATGCCAGATCAAGCCTGATTTAGAAAGCTAAGCAGACTTGACCCTGGGTAGTGATTGGATGGGAGACCGCCTGGTCCTGTAAGCTTTTCAGTTTTATTCCTCATATAGTTTTTTTTTTGTTTTTTTGTTTTTTAATAAATAAAAAATAAATAATAATAAATCATTTTAATTGGTCAAATAGGGCTTCCTTCAATCCAGTTTCCACTTCTAGTTGGACTGGTATGAGAGTGCCTGATCAAGCCTGATTTAGAAAGCTAAGCAGACTTGACCCGGGGTAGTGTTTGGATGAGAGACCACCTGGTCCTGTAAGCTTTTCAGTTTTATTCCTCATATAGTTTTTTTTTTTTTTTTTAAATAAAATAAAAATAAATCATTTTAATTGGTCAAATAGGCCTTCCTTCAACACAGTTTCCACTTCTAGTTGTACTGGTATGAGAATGCCAGATCAAGCCTGATTTAGAAAGCTAAGCAGACTTGACCCTGGGTAGTGCTTGGATGGGAGACCGCCTGGTCCTGTAAGCTTTTCAGTTTTATTCCTCATATAGTTTTTTTTTTTTTTTAATAAAATAAAAATAAATCATTTTAATTGGTCAAATAGGCCTTCCTTCAACACAGTTTCCACTTCTAGTTGTACTGGTATGAGAATGCCAGATCAAGCCTGATTTAGAAAGCTAAGCAGACTTGACCCTGGGTAGTGTTTGGATGGGAGACCACCTGGTCCTGTAAGCTTTCCAGTTTTATTCCTCATATAGTTTTTTTTTTTTTTTTTTTTTTTTTTTTTTTTAATAAAAAATAAATAATAATAAATCATTTTAATTGGTCAAATAGGCCTTCCATCAACCCAGTTTCCACTTCTAGTTGTACTGGTATGAGAGTGCCAGATCAAGCCTGATTTAGAATGCTAAGCAGGCTTGACCCTGGGTAGTGCTTGGATGGGAGACCGCCTGGTCCTGTAAGCTTTTCAATTTAATTCCTCATATTGCTTTTTTTTTTTTTTTTTAAATAATATAAAAATAAATCATTTTAATTGGTCAAATAGGCCTTCCTTCAACCCACTTTCCACTTCTAGTTGTACTGGTATGAGAGTGCCAGATCAAGCCTGATTTAGAAAGCTAAGCAGGCTTGACCCTGGGTAGTGCTTGGATTGGAGACCACCTGGTCCTGTAAGCTTTTCAGTTTTATTCCTCATATAGTTTCTTTTTTTTTTTTTTTATAAAAGTAAAAATAAATCATTTTAATTGGTCAAATAGGCCTTCCTTCAACCCAGTTTCCACTTCCAATTGTGCTGGTATGAGAGTGCCAAATCAAGCCTGATTTAGAAAGCTAAGCAGGCTCAACCCTGGGTAGTGCTTGGATGGGAGACCACCTGGTCCTGTAAGCTATTTAGTTTTATTCCTCATGTAATTTTTTTTTTTTTTTTTTTTTTTTTTTTTTATAAAGTAAAAATAAATCATTTTATTTGGTCAAATAGGCCTTCCTTCAACCCAGTTTCCACTTCCAATTGTGCTGGTATGAGAGTGCCAAATTAAGCCTGATTTAGAAAGCTAAGTGGGCTTGACCCTGGGTAGTGCTTGGATGGGAGACCACCTGGTCCTGTAAGCTTT
>NC_071114.1:9525000-9530000 GCF_024256425.1 Clarias gariepinus | reverse complement strand
CTGGTATGAAAGTTCCAGATCAAGCCTGATTTAGAAAGCTAAGCAGGCTTGACCCTGGGAAGTGCTTGGATGGGAGACCACCTGGTCCTGTAAGCTTTTCAGTTTTATTCCTCATATTATTATTATTATTATTATTTTTTTTTAACAAAGTAAAAATAAATTATTTTAATTGGTCAAATAGGCCTTCCTTCAACCCAGTTTCCACTTCCAATTGTGCTGGTATGAGAATGCCAGATCAAGCCTGATTTAGAAAGCTAAGTGGGCCTGACCCTGGGTAGTGCTTGGATGGGAGACCACCTGGTCCTGTAAGCTTTTCAGTTTTATTCCTCATATAGTTTTTTTTTTTTTTTAAATAAAATAAAAATAAATCATTTTAATTGGTCAAATAGGCCTTCCTTCAACCCAGTTTCCACTTCTAGTTGTACTAGTATGAGAATGCCAAATTAAGCCTGATTTAGAAAGCTAAGTGGGCTTGACCCTGGGTAGTGGTTGGATGGGAGACCACCTGGTCCTGTAAGCGTTTCAGTTTAATTCCTCATATAGTTTTTTTTTTTTTTTTAATAAAATAAAAATAAATCATTTTAATTGGTTAAATAGGCCTTCCTTCAACCTAGTTTCCACTTATAGTTGTACTGGTATGAAAGTTCCAGATCAAGCCTGATTTAGAAAGCTAAGCAGGCTTGACCCTGGGAAGTGCTTGGATGGGAGACCACCTGGTCCTGTAAGCTTTTCAGTTTTATTCCTCATATTGCTTTTTTTTTTTTTTTATAAAAGTAAAAATAAATCATTTTAATTGGTCAAATAGGCCTTCCTTCAACCCAGTTTCCACTTCCAATTGTGCTGGTATGAGAGTGCCAAATCAAGCCTGATTTAGAAAGCTAAGCAGGCTCAACCCTGGGTAGTGCTTGGATGGGAGACCACCTGGTCCTGTAAGCTATTTAGTTTTATTCCTCATGTAATTTTTTTTTTTTTTTTTTTTTTTTTTTTTTATAAAGTAAAAATAAATCATTTTATTTGGTCAAATAGGCCTTCCTTCAACCCAGTTTCCACTTCCAATTGTGCTGGTATGAGAGTGCCAAATTAAGCCTGATTTAGAAAGCTAAGTGGGCCTGACCCTGGGTAGTGGTTGGATGGGAGACCACCTGGTCCTGTAAGCGTTTCAGTTTAATTCCTCATATAGTTTTTTTTTTTTTTTTTAAATAAAATAAAAATAAATCATTTTAATTGGTTAAATAGGCCTTCCTTCAAGCTAGTTTCCACTTATAGTTGTACTGGTATGAGAGTTCCAGATCAAGCCTGATTTAGAAAGCTAAGCAGGCTTGACCCTGGGTAGTGCTTGGATGGGAGACCACCTGGTCCTGTAAGCTTTTCAGTTTTATTCCTCATATTGCTTTTTTTTTTTTTTTTTTTTTTTTTTAATAAAATAAAAATAAATCATTTTAATTGGTCAAATAGGCCTTCCTTCAACCCAGTTTCCACTTCCAATTGTGCTGGTATGAGAGTGCCAAATCAAGCCTGATTTAGAAAGCTAAGCAGGCTCAACCCTGGGTAGTGCTTGGATGGGAGACCACCTGGTCCTGTAAGCTATTTAGTTTTATTCCTCATGTAATTTTTTTTTTTTTTTTTTTTTATAAAGTAAAAATAAATCATTTTATTTGGTCAAATAGGCCTTCCTTCAACCCAGTTTCCACTTCCAATTGTGCTGGTATGAGAGTGCCAAATTAAGCCTGATTTAGAAAGCTAAGTGGGCTTGACCCTGGGTAGTGGTTGGATGGGAGACCACCTGGTCCTGTAAGCTTTTCAGTTTTATTCCTCACATAGTTTTTTTTTTTTTTTTTTTTAAATAAAATAAAAATAAATCATTTTAATTGGTCAAATAGGCCTTCCTTCAACCCAGTTTCCACTTCTAGTTGTACTGGTATGAGAGTTCCAGATCAAGCCTGATTTAGAAAGCTAAGCAGGCATGACCCTGGGAAGTGCTTGGATGGGAGACCACCTGGTCCTGTAAGCTTTTCAGTTTTATTCCTCATATTTTTTTTTTTTTTTTTTTTTTTTTAAATAAAATAAAAATAAATCATTTTAATTGGTCAAATAGGCCTTCCTTCAACCCAGTTTCCACTTCTAGTTGTACTGGTATTAGAGTGCCAGATCAAGCCTGATTTAGAAAGCTAAGCAGGCTTGACCCTGGGTAGTGCTTGGATGGGAGACCACCTGGTCCTGTAAGCTTTTCAGTTTTATTCCTTATATTATTATTATTATTATTATTTTTTTTTTTTAATAAAGTAAAAATAAATTATTTTAATTGGTCAAATAGGCCTTCCTTCAAACCAGTTTCCACTTCCAATTGTGCTGGTATGAGAATGCCAGATCAAGCCTGATTTAGAAACCTAAGCAGGCTTGACCCTGGGTAGTGCTTGGATGGGAGACCACCTGGTCCTGTAAGCTTTTCAGTTTTATTCCTCACATAGTTTTTTTTTTTTTTTTTAAATAAAATAAAAATAAATCATTTTAATTGGTCAAATAGGCCTTCCTTCAACCCAGTTTCCACTTCTAGTTGTACTGGTATGAGAGTGCCAGATCAAGCCTGATTTAGAAAGCTAAGCAGGCTTGACCCTGGGTAGTGCTTGGATGGGAGACCACCTGGTCCTGTAAGCTTTTCAGTTTTATTCCTCATATAGTTTTTTTTTTTTTTTTTTTTTTTTAAATAAATAATAATAAATCATTTTAATTGGTCAAATAGGGCTTCCTTCAATCCAGTTTCCACTTCTAGTTGGACTGGTATGAAAGTGCCAGATCAAGCCTGATTTAGAAAACTAAGCAGACTTGACCCGGGGTAGTTTTTGGATGAGAGACCACCTGGTCCTGTAAGCTTTTCAGTTTTATTCCTCATATACACTCAAAAAAATAACTTGTTGAATGAACGTAATTAAATTATGGAAAGAATTTCCACCTGATTTAATGGCTTTCTTTTAGCATTAAGCAATTTTGTTGGCCCAACTTAATGTTCTTAGGTTCAGTCAAATTAATTTTATTAGGTTCATTTAACTTATTTACTACAGCTGCGTCCAACATAATTTAATACTGTTAACATAGATGAATAGCGTTGGTACAACACATTTCTCAGTTGTAAATTAAGTTGATCCAACACAAGTAAATTTAAATTTCATGACCTGGTCAACAGAATTCTGTGAAGGAAGGAAGCATAAGACAAACGGGATAAAACGGAGATTTTTATTTTACACCAGCAGCAACTTACAAATGAAGTCTTAATTTGAAAAGATGTACAAAACATAAAACACCACAAATAAGTATTAATCAAAGAAAAAAATTTAACACCAACAGAAAGTTTTGTACTTTATAACTGTCCGTTATGACTTAAATATGACCGTTAGAGACGGTTGGTCACTGAGGTAACTCCTGAAGTCAGATGCAGACAGGACACTTTCACTCACAAACCCCTGTGAAAAAATACAGAAATAGATTCAATTAAAATTTATGATACTTAATTTATCAAATGAACAATATTTATACTTTGTTCCTCTCGCTTCACAACTCATGAGAACAGACCGAAACCAGAACCGAACCGCAGATTAAACACGCGCATATAACCGTCTGTATTTTAAGTGTGATTAAAAATACAATGAATAGCTTAAACCAAAATAACGTGACTAAACATCGCTAAACAGAAGGTGACATTTATGTTCAGTATTTCGTTTCTATTTAGAAAGACGGGAATTAATTCCTGCTTACCTTTTCCACACGCCCGCCAAACGTTTGTCTTCTCAACACGCTGTGTTCTCTTCTCGCGATGTCTTCTCGCGATATTTCCGGTTTTGCTATTTCCGGTTTTCATAGTGACAAGATCTCTTTGGTTTATCTCAACATGATTAAATCTAATACATTTTAAGTTGTTGAATTTCATGTAAATACAACATAATTTATTCATGTTTATCTTGGAAACATGAAATTATTATGTACAAAACACATATTACATTTTAGTAAATGTAACAGGTAGCCATGTTCATTTTTTTGAGTGTAGTTGTTTTTTTTTTTGTTTTTTGTTTTTTAAATAAAATAAAAATAAATCATTTTAATTGGTCAAATAGGCCTTCCCTCAACCCAGTTTCCACTTCCAATTGTGCTGGTATGAGAGTGCCAAATCAAGCCTGATTTAGAAAGCTAAGGAGGCTCAACCCTGGGTAGTGCTTGGATGGGAGACCACCTGGTCCTGTAAGCTATTTAGTTTTATTCCTCATGTAATTTTTTTTTTTTTTTTTTTTTTTTATAAAGTAAAAATAAATCATTTTATTTGGTCAAATAGGCCTTCCTTCAACCCAGTTTCCACTTCCAATTGTGCTGGTATGAGAGTGCCAAATTAAGCCTGATTTAGAAAGCTAAGTGGGCTTGACCCTGGGTAGTGGTTGGATGGGAGACCACCTGGTCCTGTAAGCGTTTCAGTTTAATTCCTCATATAGTTTGTTTTTTTTTTTTTTTTTTTTTTTTTTTTTTAAATAAAATAAAAATAAATCATTTTAATTGGTTAAATAGGCCTTCCTTCAACCTAGTTTCCACTTATAGTTGTACTGGTATGAAAGTTCCAGATCAAGCCTGATTTAGAAAGCTAAGCAGGCTTGACCCTGGGAAGTGCTTGGATGGGAGACCACCTGGTCCTGTAAGCTTTTCAGTTTTATTCCTCATATTATTATTATTATTATTATTATTTTTTTTTAACAAAGTAAAAATAAATTATTTTAATTGGTCAAATAGGCCTTCCTTCAACCCAGTTTCCACTTCCAATTGTGCTGGTATGAGAATGCCAGATCAAGCCTGATTTAGAAAGCTAAGTGGGCCTGACCCTGGGTAGTGCTTGGATGGGAGACCACCTGGTCCTGTAAGCTTTTCAGTTTTATTCCTCATATAGTTTTTTTTTTTTTTAAATAAAATAAAAATAAATCATTTTAATTGGTCAAATAGGCCTTCCTTCAACACAGTTTCCACTT
>NC_071114.1:9517500-9522500 GCF_024256425.1 Clarias gariepinus | reverse complement strand
TTTTTTTTTTTTTTAAATAAAATAAAAATAAATCATTTTAATTGGTCAAATAGGCCTTCCTTCAACCCAGTTTCCACTCCCAGTTGAACTGGTATGAGAGCACCAGAGGTCGCTGTTGGGCTGTGAACGGCTGCAGAAGGTGGGAGAGGCCCACCGCATATTTTTTTGAAAAAGTTTATTTTGTTTTTTGTTTAAAACAGTACACATACCCATTTTTTGTTTTATATTTCGTAAAGGTAACTCCCCTGCAGTTTACCTGCTAGGGGAGTTTTTTTCGGGTCTTTTTTCCTTTTCTTTAAAATATTTTCTTTGGAGGACAATGGAGGAACATGAAAACAATAACTTAGACACGAAAGTAAACAATACAGGAGCTAAACCAAAGACCGGACAAAAGGACATGGAGACTCGATTTGTAGATGAATGGACTAGAGACGCAAGGAACAACGGTGAAACAAGTACAGGATCAATGAATGAGCAAAAGGAATCGACAACAAACAAGGAAGAGTATGGAAAACAAGCGAAAAATGGAGGGCAAACTAAGCAAAGGAAAATAAGTCAAAACGACGAGAGAATGTATAAAAAGGAAGCAACAGTAAGAATTGATGTGAGCCAAAATAAAACCATCAAAGTGGAAGATATAATAAAATCAATTAATGAATTAATCGGCAGAGGAAAACTAATGGCAGTTCGCCCAACAAATACTTCTGAATATGAGGTCACGTTGACGAACAAAACAGAAGCCGAACGTCTGCTCGACGGCGTAGAAATCAAAGGAGAAATATATTCAGTGAAGGAACTGGTGAATAATGAAATATTGGTGTCATTCCTACACCTACCCGTCTACATCGACGATCAGGAGATTTTTAACAAGCTGATGGACTGGGGAGTGACACCAATATTACCCATTAAAAGAAGGTTTTATCCGGGAACTGAAATAGCGGACGGAACAAGGTTCCTTAAAGTGAAATTTCCGATAACAGTGGCATCGCTTCCATACAGCACAAAGTTTAACACGGTGACAGGACAGCAGTACTTCAGGGTCCTGCACGATAAGCAGATGAAGATCTGCCGATTGTGCATGGACCCTGGACACATAATGAAAGACTGTCCATCATTCCTGTGCAGAAAATGCAGCAAACAAGGACACTTTGCAAAAGAGTGCAGCGCGGAAAGATGCAAACGATGCCGAAGCTTTCAATGTAAATGCCAACAATGGGAAGATGTAGAACAAACAAATAGAACAGAAGAGAACAATGAAATACAAATGGAACAAGAATGTGAGGAAGGAAATGACACGCAAAATGAAATGGAAATAGAGGAGGACTCGAGGATGGACAAGAGAGGACAAGGAGATTCTCTGAAAGACGGAGTAGAAGAGATAACAGGTGGTGAAAAACACGTACAAGAGGAGACAAGGTGGACGGAGGAAGCAGGGGGAGAAAAAGGACAGCAAAAGGATTTAAATAAGCATAAAGAGGAGATGGAAGACATGGGGACAAGAGGATTAAAATACCAAGAAAAGACTGAAGAAAGTGGACAAGAGAAGATAGAGGGAGACAGAGAAAAAGAACAACAGAAAAACAGAAAGGATTTAAAGAAGCACGAAGAGGAGATGGAAAACACGGGGATAAGCGGAATAAAAAATCAAGAAAGGACTGGAGTGGTAAGGAAAAAGGCTAAAATCTCAAATATTGAGGATGTACTGAAAAGACAGAGAGAAAGAAGGGGGACTTTGAAAATTGACTATTTAAAAAAAATAGGAGCAGAGGTGAATATAACACAGGAGGGGATGGAGGGATTTAAGGATTGATGGAGAGAACGATGTGGAGGATATTCATAATTTTAGCGATGACTCTGAGATATGCATCGATTAATGTGAGAGGACTAAAGAACGAGTTGAAATTTGAAAGAGTTTTAATGAGCAGTAAGAATGTAGATATTTTATGTATACAAGAAACAAACTGGGACGAAGAATGTGTAAAGATTTTCAAAAACAAGTGGGATGGGACAATTTATTTTAATAACAGTGATAAAGATAGAGGCGGAGGGGTAGCAATTTTAATAAAAAGAGGAGTGTGTGAAAATGGAAAAGTTATAAGGAGTGACACAAGAGGTAAATTAATTGTAATTGAAGTGGAAATAGAAAAGGAAATAAATTACATATATAACATACATGCACCAAATGAAGACAAAGAGAAGAAGGAGTTTTTTAAGGAAATAGCATCAAGTTTAAAAAAAGAAAAGAATACAATTTTACTGGGAGATTTTAACACGGTAATGGAAAAAATAGATATCGGTGATGGAATGATTTTTAAATCAGATCAGGGGAGAAATGAACTAAAAAAAATAATGACGGACTTTAAAATAGTAGATGTGTGGAGAGACAGGAACAGAGAAATGAAAGTATTTTCAAGAAAACAAATAGTACAAGGGAAAATGAAACAAAGTAGAATAGATATGATACTGTGTACAGAAGATTATAAACAAAACATAAAGAATGTCTTCTATGAGAACACAACATTTAGTGATCACAGCTTCCTATTTATAAATATAGATTTAACTAAAATAGAGAGAGGGCCAGGAACATGGATTTTAAATAGTGCAATTTTAAAAGATAGATTTTATTGTAATACCATAAAAACTATAATTGAATTGAATAAAACAAATGCTTTATTTGAAGAAGATAAAAGAATTTGGTGGGATAATGTTAAATATGACATAAAACAATTTTCAATCAGACATAGTAAAACAATACAGAGAGTCAAAAGAAAAGAAGAACAAGAAATAAGGAATAAATTGAACCAGGAAATAGATCAAATAAATAAAAGCGAAGGTAAAATAGAGGAAATGTTGGTGCTTAGAGATAAATTAAACAAAATAGAAGAAGAGAAATGTAGGGGAGCGATACTAAGAAGTAAAGCGAAATACGCGGTAGAAGGAGAAAGAAGCACAAAATTTTTTTTTGGCCTGGAAAAGAGCAGACAGAAAGCACAGGAAATAAAAGAAGTCGTCAGGAAAGATGGAACGATAGAAAAAGAAAAAGATGGAATATTAAAATCAGTAAAGGTGTTTTACGAAGATTTATTTAGAAGCAGAGGAACAGATGAAAGTCAAAGGGAGTTTCTATTTCAACAAATTACAGAAAGAATAACAGAAGAAAATAGGCAGATGTGTGAGGAGGAAATAACAGAGGAAGAAATAGACCGAGTGATAGGACAACTAGGTAATGGGAAAAGTCCGGGATTAGACGGACTTACAAGTGAATTTTATAAAAAATTTAAAAGAATCCTAATACCAATGCTGAAGCAAATTTATGATGATATATTTAAGAAGAAAGAGTTAAATGAATCAATGAAGATAGGAACAATAAAATTAATATATAAGAAAAAGGGGGAAGAAAATGATTTAAAGAATTTTAGGCCAATAACATTACTAAATGTGGATATTAAAATTTTATCAAAAATTTTAGCGAATCGTTTAAAGACAGTTTTACCAGAAATAATAAAAACTACTCAAGCCTACTCTGTCGAAGGAAGAGATATAGCAGATACGATATGTAATATACGGGACACATTACGGTACCTAAAAGAAAAAAGGAAAGGGGGATACTTAATCAGTTTAGATTTAGAAAAAGCCTTCGACAGAGTAGAGCATGAGTATTTATTTGGACTGATCGAAAAATATGGTTTTGGAGATAATTTTAGAAATTGGATTAGAATTTTATATACAGACATTGTGGCATGTGTCAAATGTAATGGTTTTATAACGGAATGTTTTAAACTAACAAGATCAATCAGGCAGGGATGCCCCCTTTCTGCACTGCTATACACACTAACGGCAGAGCCACTTGGACTGGCCATGAAGGCAGAGAGTGAAATAAAGGGAATAACTATTGAAGATTTTAGAAGTGAACCCATATATCAATATGCGGATGATACAACGCTGTTAGTAGAAAACATACAGAGTGTCGAGCAGGCAATGATAATTCTAGAAAAATACTGTAAAGGGTCAGGAGCAAAAGTGAATGTTGAAAAAAGTGAATGTATGAGGCTGTCAGGGGACGAAGGCTTACCTCAAAATATCACATTTAAGGAAAGCAAAGATAGTGTTAAAATATTAGGAATTGACATAGGATTAAATGAAGAAAAAACTAATGATTTATTATGGGAAAGAGTATTAAAAGCAATAGAGAAAAGACTAAACTTTTGGAAGGGGAGAGTTCTAACTTTAAAAGGAAAAGTTTTAATAGTAAATGCCTTGCTAATATCAAAGATGTGGTATGTATTGAGCGTAACCCCATTGCCGCAATGGGTTTTTAAAAGATTTAAAAGTTGTGTGCTGCATTTTTTATGGCGAGAAGGGAGGAAAAAAATTGCTTATGATACTCTAATTGGGGGAGTGGAAGAAGGAGGACTGGGATTAGCCGATATTTTAATAAGAATGAAGAGTGCAAGAGCAAAAACTATGAAAAAATTCTTAGACATAAATAAAGCAGAAACATGGAAAAGGGTGATGAAATATTATATTAAAAAGTGTGGGGACTTTACAATGGGAATAAGTATTTTATGGATGAAAACGAACAAAGATATCACAAAAAATATACCAAGATTTTATCAAGAGGTTTTAGAAGCATGGACTGAAATGTTTGATAATGTAACAGTTGTACCAAATGGAAGAATACAAATGCTGAATCAGCCAATATTTAATAACTTGAATATCGTGAATGGTGAAAAGTTGATATTTTATAAAAAATGGTGGGAAAATGGATTAAGACAAATAAAAGATATACTATATGAAGTGAAAGAAGGATTTCTGCCGCTGCAAGCAATAATAGATACACTGACTGAGGAAGGTGAGAAGGAAAGCGGAAAGAAATTATCTGAACAATATGACACAATTAAAAACAATATACCCAAAGAATGGATTAAAAGGATAGATGGCAAACAGGAAGACATTGGATTAGAACAGCCAACCATATATTTTAAAAAGAAAACTGGGGA